>NC_058080.1:460014981-460314981 GCF_014858855.1 Bufo gargarizans | reverse complement strand
GGATCCCACAGGACTTGTGCAGAATAGACATGTATACCGGCCTCACCCAGCTATTGTTGTACTCCAGCGCACTTTCTCTTTGTTTTATTTTTTATATTTCCCAATGTTTTGGGGTCTACCTAAATTTAAACAAAAAATAATAATAAAATAAAATAAAAAACAAAAACCAGTGTTGGCTACCTCTTCCTTCACCGCCGCTTCCACCTACACTGCCACATCCACTGCCTCCTCAACCTCCTACTCCATATGGACCTCCTCCTCCTAGATCAAGATTATTTGATATTTTTTATTTTTACGTATTTTATGTTATTTTAAGTCATTTCCCTATCCACATTTGTTTGCAGAGCACTTGCCATGCTCTTAATCACATTTTGCTGCCTTTTTCAGCCCTCTAGCCCTTTCCATGACTTTTTTAGAGACATTTTAGTGCCCCAAAGTTCGGGTCCCCAATGACTTCAATGGGGTTCGGGGTGAAGTTCGGGTCCCAAACTCGAACTTTTTTGTGAAGTTCGGTTGAACTCGTCGAACCCGAACTTCCAGGTGTCCACTCAACTCTAATCTATAGTGAAAAAGAAAGTAAAAATGAAGTTAACTGCTTCCCAGAGGTCTTGTATGACCTTATGGGGGACACAAAGTGTAAAATAAAAAATTAAAGTAATAGTGTTTATAAAAAAAAAAATTAAAATAAAGATTCACATGTAAAAAATGTTTACCCTAATTAAGGCTACTTTCACACTAGCGGCAGGACGGATCTGACAGGCTGTTCTCCCTTTCGGATCCGTCCTGCCGCTATTTCGCCGTGCCGCTGGTCCGTCGCCATTGACTAATGGGGACGTGCAACGCCAGAGCTCCGCCCCGTCCCCATTATAGTCAATAGGGACGGAGCGGTGGCACGGCGAAATAGCGGCAGGACAGATCCGACAGGGTGAACAGCCTGTCGGATCCGTCCTGCCGCTAGTGTGAAAGTACACTAAGCCATTTAAAAAATGTAAAAAATATAAAAAGATAAATAAAATAGATATATTTTGTATCACTGTGTCCGTAACAACGGTCTCTATAAAAATATCACATGATCTACCTCATCAGGTGAAGGCCGTAAAAAAAAAAAACTTACGTCAAAACTGATTATTTAGTCACCTCACCTCCCAAAAAACATAATGTTAATCGATCAAAAAGTCGGATGTACCCCAAAATAGTAGCAATAAAAACATCACCTTATCCTGCAAAAATGAGCTCTTATTGTGTAAAACGTAAAAATAAACATAAAAATTAGACCTATTTAGTATTGCCACATCTGTAACAACTGGCTGTACAAAAAGTTCACATTATCTACCCCATCAAGTGAACGGTGTAAAACAAAAATACAAATAAAATTTACTCCAAAACAGCTTTTTTTAGTAACCTCATCTCCCCCAAAAAATATCAATCAATCAAAAAGTCATATGTACCCCAAAATAGTAGTAATAAAACCTCATCCTACAAAAACAAGAATTCACACAAGACCATAGGCAGAAAAATGAAAACATATTTGGTATTGTTGCGGATGTAACAACATGATCTACCCCATTAGGTAAATGGTGTAAAAATAAATAGAAAAATAACACCAAACTGCTTTTTTGTGACTTCACCTCCCAAAAAATGAGATAAAAAGCGACCAGAATGCCAATAAAAACTACAGCTTGCCCCACACAAAATAAGCCCTCATTTATCTCAGTCAGCAAAAAAATGTAAAAGTTATCGCTCTTGAAAACCATGACAGAAAATTCCATGTTAGAAAACCCAGATGTCGCTCCTTCCCTTCTGAGCCCTGGCGTATCCCCAAATAACAGTTTACGACCACAATTAGGGTGTTACCGTAGTTAGGAAAAAATGGCAAGCAAATTGTGGGGGGATATTCTCCTGTTATCTTTTGTGAAAAAGAAAGTTTGGAGCTAACGCAGCATGTTCTTGTAAAAAATAAAATAAAATAATGTAATTTTTAATTTTCATAGCCAAGTATTATAAATTCTATCAAACGCCTGTTGGGTCAAGTGCTCACTACACCCCTTAAAAATTCCTTGGGTGGTGTATTTTACAAAATGTGGTCACTTTTGGGGGTTTTTCACTGTGTGGTTACCTCAGCGTCTTTCAACTGCAACATGGCACCCTAAGACCATTCCAGCAAAATCTGCCCACCAAAAACCATATGGTGCTCCTTGCCTTCTGTGCCCTGCCATGTGCCACATATGGGGTGTTTCTGTAAACTGCGGAATCAGGGTAATAAATATTGAGGTTTGATTTGTTGTTAACCCTTGATGTATTACAGTAAAAAAAAAAGAATAAAATGGAAAATCTGCAAAAACAAAAGTGACATTTTGAAATTTCACATCTATTTAGCTTTAATTCCTCTGTGGAATAACCAAACTGGTTCTTAACCCCTTAAGGACACATGACGTACCGGTACGGCATGTTTCCCGAGTCCTTAAGGACACATGACGTACCGGTACGTCATGGCTTTAAATAGCGATGCCGGCGCCGCGGGGGTTAATCGGAACGGGATGCCGGCTGAAATCATTCAGCCGGCATCCTGTAACAATGCAGGGGGGGGTCATTTGACCCCCCCGCATCGACGATCGCAGAAAACCGCAGGTCAATTCAGACCTGCGGTTTTCTGCGTTTCCGGTCCATTCGGGTGTCCTGTGACCCGATGAACCGGAAAAAGACTGCGATCGGTGGCGTAATTTTACACCACCAATCGCAGTCCGAGGATTTGCAGAGGCGGAGCTGGCCCTGGTGCTGAACGCCGCTGTCCAGGGTGCTGATTGGTGCAGGGGAGAGAGGCGCGAGATTCAAACTTCCTGCGCTCCTCTCTCCCCTCCTCTTCCTGTTCTGCACGAGCACCCGGCAGCATCGTCCAGCACCAGCTCCTGTGTCCCCCTAATCGCCATCCATCACCCTCCTGCACCCATCGCCACCCAGGTAGGTTAGGGTCAGTGAGGGAGAGGCACCTTTAGGCAGGGATAGAAGGGAAAAGTTAGAAAAAAAAAAAAAAAAAAAAAAATCACATTTATTCCAAACTTTTTTTTTTCAGCTACCAGACCCCAGACCCCCCTGCCACTTGCCCCCCCCCGCATCCCCCCCACCACCAGCCCCCCCCTCACCACCAGCCCCCCCCCCCCCCACCAGACCCCCCCACCACCACTTTTTTTTTTCTGCGTGCGCTGACTGGCCGGCACTTTTTAGCGTCCGTCCACTGTTAGCGCATCGCCCGCCCCACCGCCCCACCACCCCACCGACCGCTGATCAGCGTTGAACCGCTGATCAGCAAGTTTGAACTTTTTTTTTTTTTTTTTCTAACACTTGCCCATTTTTTTTGCCTGGACTTTTAGTACGTGAACACCCGTGCCCCCACACACACGCACATAGAATAAAGGTTTACACGCACGCACATACACACGCACACACACACACCCATGGCCCGCCGGGTGTTCTCGGCCGAGGAGGCATATGCCCAGATTGCCTCCGACTCTGAGAGCCCCAGTGAGGATGAGGATGACCCCACGTTCCTTTTGTCATCCGCATCCTCCTCATCATCATCGGATGACGATGAGCCACCAAGGCAGCGGAGACGCCGCCAGGCGGAGCCAGGGGCCACACATGCTAGGGATCCTGTGGCCCACCCTAGTACGAGCCGCCCTGGGGTTCGTACTGGTTTCCCGGCCCACCAAATAAGTTCACCGGAGCCCCCTGCCGATGAACTTAGCTGGTGTCCCCCAGTGGACTTTGAGCCTGAGATTCCGGATTTCGCTGGCAATCCTGGAATCCAGATTCCCACAGTGGGGTTTACTGAAATAGACTTTTTTAGTTTTTTTTTCAGTAACCCACTGGTGAATCTGATGGTGGAGCAGACGAATCTGTACGCCCAACAGTTCGTCGCTCAAAACCCGGGCTCATTTTTGGCTAGACCCGGTGGCTGGACGCCGGTCAGTGCAGCCGAGATGAGGACATTTTGGGGCCTCGTGCTGCATATGGGTCTAGTGCAAAAACCCAGTGTCAGGCTGTACTGGAGTGGGGACGTCCTATACCAGACCCCACTGTACAGTACGGCCATGACACGCTCCCGGTTTGAGGCCATCCGGAAATGTCTGCATTATTCCGATAATGCAGCATGTCCCCCCCGAAGTGATCCTGCCTATGACCGGCTGTACAAGATACGGCCGGTCATCGATCACTTTGGGGCCACATTTCAGCAGGCCTACGTACCTGGAAGGGAGGTCGCGGTTGATGAGTCTCTCGTTGCGTTCAAGGGGAGACTCAGTTTCCGCCAATACATTCCCACAAAGCGGGCGAGGTATGGCGTGAAGCTATACAAAATTTGTGAGAGTACCTCAGGGTACACTTACAAATTTCGTGTGTACGAGGGGCGAGATTCCCGGATTCAACCACCAGAATGTCCCCCCACTCTGGGTGTTACCGGGAAACTCGTGTGGGACCTTATGTACCCACTGCTGGATAAGGGTTACCACTTGTACGTGGACAACTTTTATACCAGCATTCCCTTGTTCAGGTCCCTTGCCGCCAGATCCACGTTCGCTTGTGGGACCGTGCGGAAAAATCAACGCGGCCTCCCTGCCCACCCCCTCCAGGTACCTATCCCCAGGGGTGAGACCCGTGCACTTACCAGTGGAAACCTGTTGCTGGTCAGGTATAAGGACAAGAGGGATGTCCTTATGCTGTCCACAATCCACGGTAACAGCACCACCCCAGTCTCTGTGCGAGGTACCACGGCAACGGTCCTCAAGCCCGATTGTATCGTCGCCTACAATCGGTATATGGGAGGAGTTGATCTCTCTGATCAAGTCCTCAAGCCATATAATGCCATGCGCAAAACCCGGGCATGGTACAAAAAAGTTGCGGTCTACATGGTGCAGGTTGCCATGTACAACTCTTTTGTACTATCCCGAAGCGCTGGCAGCACAGGGACATTCCTCCAATTCTATGAGGCAGTCCTCAAAGACCTGATCTTTTCGGACCGGGAAAGAGCAGGCCGGAGTACCTCGGGAACTGGAGGCGCCCGGATCGTCCCTGGCCAACACTTTCCAGGTGTGGTCCCCCATACTGGAAAGAAGGGACGAACCCAAAAAAGATGCAGAGTGTGTCACAAGAGGGGGATACGGAAGGACACCACTACTCAGTGTGACACTTGCCCCGATCATCCGGGCCTCTGCATTATCGATTGCTTCAGGGAGTATCACACTTCCATGGAGTACTAAATTTTTATAATCTCCAACAGTCCCCTAGAGAACATAAAACACTATGGCTCTCAGACTTTGGAGACACAGAAACAATTTTTTTTCCCCAAAAAAATATTAGTTTTAGTGCAGGCATCCTCAAACTGCGGCCCTCCAGATGTTGTAAAACTATAACTCCCAGCATGCCCAGACAACCTACAGCCATCAGCAGGGCATGGTGGGAATTGTAGTTTTACAACATCTGGAGGGCCGCAGTTTTAGGATGCCTGCTTAGTGTCTCCAAAGTCTGAGAGCCATACATATTGGGCATCGTCGCGTGCGTAAAAGTCGTCGCTATAAAAATAACATTTGACCAAACCCCTCGGATGAACGGTGTTAAAAATATAAAATAAAAACGGTGCCAAAACACCCATTTTTGGGCAAAATTTCCATTTGAATCCTTTTTTTCCAGTAATAAAGCAAGGGTTAACAGCCAAAAAAAACTCAATATTTATGGCCCTGATTCTGTAGTTTGCAGAAACACCCCATATGTGGTCGTAAATGGCTATATAGCCGCACGGCAGGGCATAGAACGAAGGGAACTCCATATGGTTTCTGGAAGGCAGATTTTGATGGACAGTTTTTTTTTTTTGACACCACGTCCCATTAGAAGCCCCCCCTGATGTAGCCTAGACTAGAAACTCCAAAAAAGTGACCCCATCTAAGAAACTACACCCCTCAAGGTATTCAAAAGTTACTTTATAAACTTTGTTAACCCTTTAGGTGTTCCACAAAACTAAATAGCAAATGTAGAAAAATTTTAGAATTTAATTTTTTTGTTACCTTGCCTCAAAAAAGTGTAATATAGAGCAACCAAAAATCATATTTACCCCTAAAATAGTACCAAATCAACAACCACCTTATCCCGTAGTTTCCTAGATGGGGTCACTTTTATGGAGTTTCTACTCTAGGGGTGCATCAGGGGGCTTGAAAGGGTACATGGTGTAAATAAACCAGTCCAGCAAAATCTGCCTTCCAAAAACCGTATGGCGTTCCCCTTCTTCTATGTCCTGCCGTTTAGCCAAATAGTAGTTTACGACCACATTTGGGGTGTTTCTGCAAACTACAGAATCAGGGCAACCCATTTTGAGTTTTGTTTGGCTGTTAACCCATTTTTTTCAGTAATAAAGTAAGGGTTAAAATGGAAAATTTTCCAAAAAATAGAAATTTCTAAATTGTTTCTCCATCTGCCATTAACTCTTGTGGAACACCTAAAGGGTTAACAAAGTTTGTAAACCCAGTTTTGAATACCTTGAGGGGTGTACTTTCTTAGATGGAGTCACTTTTTTGAAATTTCTATTCTAGGGGTGCAACAGGGGGCTTCAAATGGGACATGGTATAAACAAAACCAGTCCTGCCAAATCTGCCTTCCAAAACCCATATGGTGTTCCCCTCCTTCTATGTCCTCCCGTTCGGCCAAACAGTAGTTTACGACCACATATGGGGTGTTTCTGCAAACTACAGAATCAGGGCAACCCATTTTGAGTTTTGTTTGGCAGTTAACCCTTGTTTTTTTCCAGGAAAAAATTGATTATATTGGAAAATTTTCCAAAAAATCTAAATTCTAAAAATGTATGTCCATTTGCCATGAAGTGTTGTGGAAGACCTAAAGGGTTAACAAAGTTTGTAAAAACAGTTTTGAATACCTTGAGGGGTGTAGTTTCTAGAATGGGGTCATTTTTGGGTGGTTTCTATTATGTAAGCCTCACAAAGTGACTTCAAACCTGAACTGGTCCATAAAAAGTGGGATTTTGAAGATTTCCGAAAATTTCAAAATTTGCTTCTAAACTTCTAAGCCTTGTAACATCCCCAAAAAATAAAATATCATTCCCAAAATGCTACAAACATGAAGTAGACATATGGGGAATGTAAAGTCATCACAATTTTTGGGGGTATTACTATGTATTGCAGAAGTAGAGAAACTGAAACTTTGAAATTTGCAAATTTTTCAAAATTTTTGGTAAATATGGTATTTTTTTATGCAAAAAAATTAACTTTTTTGACCCAATTTTAGCAGTGTCATGAAGTACAATATGCGACGAAAAAACAATCTCAGAACAGCCTGGGTAAGTCAAAGCGTTTTAAAGTTATCAGCACTTAAAGTGACAGTGGTCAGATTTGCAAAAAATGGCCTGGTCCTTAAGGTGAAATAGGGCTGTGTCCTTAAGGGGTTAAAAAAGTTGATTTTGCAAATTTTCTTAAAAATTTCAGAAATTGCTTCTAAGATTCTAAACCTTCTAATGTCCTAAAAAAAAAAAAATTACATTACCAAAATGATGCTAACATGAAGTAGACATATGCTGAATGTTAATTAATGAGTATTTTATGAGGTATCACTATCTTTTTTAAAAGCAGAGAGATTCAAACCTAGAAAATTGTCATTAATTTTTATTTATTTTTTTATAAATAAAAGTAAAACATATTGACTAAAATTTACCATTAACATGATGTACAATGTGTCATGAGAAAAGAATCCCAGAATGGCTTGGATAAGTGAAAGCGTTCCAAAGTTATTGCCAGCAGGCGTATGTCATTCAACACGGTGTATTCTTTTTTACAGCCAGTAAATCATGGCTTTTCCAGGACGCGTTTCGGCCCATCCAGCCTTTCTGAATGATAACACAAACTGATACATAGTGACATCTCATAGGTGGAAGGATTGGATCACATGTTAGTGACATCATGAATTATTTATCCAAACAGGAAGTGATGCACACAAAATGTAAATAAATCAAAAAGAAAAAAAAGAAAAAATATACACAGAATATACAGAAATCATTCATTGTCATCTTTAGTCCACAATCCTGTAAAGGATAGAGTAGTTCTTGGTAATATTAATGCTGCGATGTGGTCTGCAAAGAAAAAAGTTTATATTTCTTATTCACTTAGTCTCCCAGACTCATGATCTCATAGTCCCTATTTAAACCTCTAGGTTGCAAGGTATCCAACACGTGGATCCAAAATGCTTCTCTTTTTAACAACTTTTCAATTTCACCCCCTCTTATTGGTTGGTGGACCTGTTCTATTACTTGGTATTTTAGCTGTGAGATAGTATGTTTGCAACTGTGGAAATGAAAAGGTATTGGCAACAGAAGATTTTTCTTGAGTATAGTGGATTTATGCTTACTGATTCGGTATTTTACAGTATGCATAGTTTCCCCCACATATATCAAACCACATGGGCACTTTATCAGATATATCACATTTGAAGTATCACATGTGTAATATCCTTTGATTTTTAAATGCTTTCTCAGTTCGTGGATGGTAGAAAAACTGACCCTTCAACACATTTGAGCATTGGGTGCAATGCAAGCACGAGAATGTCCCGTTTTTTTGACTTGTGAGGGTCTGCTGTTTCCAACCACCTTTTCTGCTTCTGATGTCAGCCTGTACTAGCTGATCTCGAAGGCTGAAATTCCGCTTATTACAGATTAAATTCTTTGTGGCGGAACCCGCCTCGCCACTGGTCATTGGAGAGGACTGGCTACCCGCCTCCTACCTGCTGACCATGGCCCCTGGTAAATTTGTACGTTTGAATGCAATTTGGGCATATGGTATTTTATATTGCTGCTACTGGCCCTTTAAGGACCATCCGTGGACATGTGACTTTTGGGAACAATGGCCTTTGAGACTGTGTAGCAGATTGCAATCGGGCTGTCTTGAATATTGTGTATGTTGTTATGGGTTCGGTTGGATTGTATTGCGATGTATTGTGGGCTGTGTGTATCTTGCTCTTGCTGTGATGTTAAAGGCATTGCTGTTCTGTGCCTCTGCTCCTCCCCCTTTTCCTGTCCCTCCTCCATCTCCCATCAGCCCTTGCTATTGTCGGGCCCCACCCTTCCTTGTACCATAGACCTCCATGTGCCCTATTGTATGCAAATGAGGCTGTTGGGGGGGTTTAAAGTAGGTGTGCTATGTCTAAATAAAGGGAGTTCCTGTTTTTACCCTCAAGGTGAAGTGTCGTCTCATTCTTGGGGGAGGATTTATTGCATGCTGTCCCAGTTTGGCTGCTAGGAGTGTAAACCTATTCGTATGGTTTCCTATTCAACTGTCTACAGCATTCATATGCTTGAAGAAGATTTATATGCTGCTTCGGTTCGGTGATTGTGGTGTCTGCCAGAGTGCTTGGAAACCTCAGGAAAACGCTAGGAGCATCCGTCAACGGAGGTACTCAGTCGGGGTGCCAGGTGATCCGTTACATTCTTCAACTGAGGGGTATGACTTTCCCAGAATATGCCAATGTTTACGGATGATGTTATCAAGACGGGGATTGAATGGGTGAAATTTGTGGATGAAGGCTATGCGGTTCTCCATTTTTTTAGGAGTAATCAATCACTTTATGTAATTTTGAGCCTCCTTTAGTACCTTCTGCATATAGCCCCTATCCAAAAATCTTGATGTCACCTCCTCAATCCTTTTTTGTTGGATTAACAGATCTGTTGCTATTTTTCTGGCCCTAGAGTATTGCAAATTTGGTATAGCTTTTTTTTTAGGGCTGGTGAATACTGTTATCTGGGGGTTTTTAAATTTAGATTAGTATGAAGATATTCATCCTCATTTTCGATCACTGTAGTGTCTAGGAAATTGATCAAATATTGGTCATATGTCAATGTAAATTTTAGTTATTTCCACACATTATTCAAATGGTTAAAGAAAGTCAGGAGGGTCTTGAGTGGCCCCGCCCACACGCAAAAGATGTCATCTATAAATCTCTTCCAAAAGAGTGCATGTTTTTGGAACAGTTCTTTTTCAAAAGATGACATAAACGCATTTGCGTAGGGTGGGGCCACATTTGAGCCCATCGCGGTACCTTGTCTCCGCAGAGAGAAGGTGTCACCAAACAAAAAGTAGTTCTCATATCATATTAGCCATAACAATTCCAATAAAAATTCCTGTTGCTCTCTTGAGTAACTAGATTGTAGAAGAACAGAAGTCGCTTCTAGACCTTTACCATGTTCTATTGAGGTATACAAACTTACTACGTCAATAGTCACCAGCCAGCTGTTGACAGGGATTATTTTTTGTTTTTGTATAACCTTTAAAAATTGAGGGGTATCCAATAAGAATGAATCAGTACCCTTCACCAGTGGTGTCAGTACTTTTTCTAAAACAATAGCCAATGGAGATAACACAGAATCTATAGAAGCCACTATAGGTTGGCCCGATGAATCAATCAGAGTTTTGTGCACCTTCGGAAGTATATAAAATACAGGTGTCACTGGTGAATGGTTGATTAAAAAATCATGCATCTTTCTATCAATGATCTGTATAACATTTCACCATACCAGAAACCTTGGATTTCACTTGAAACACTGGATTACATTTTAATATCTGATAAGTATTTCTATCGGATAATTGTCACTCCACCTTCTGTATATACAGTATTTTGATCTGTCCATAATGACAATAGCGCACCCCTTATCGGCTGGCTTGATTATCAAAGTGTCATCCTCTATTAGATTACATATTGCTTGTCTCTCCTGTGGGGTAATGTTCTGTGTCACCCGTAGATCTCCTCTTTTAATTGTATCCATTTCATGTTGCATTTCTTTAGTCACTAAATGGACAAATGTTTCTACTGGATGGTAGCTTTTAGGGGGCATAAACGTGCTTTAAAGTCTCAAACCTAGACCTTCAAGCTTGATTAACCCCGCTCCATCTTGGTCACTTCCACCTGTATCCGATAATGCTTCAGGAAATGGTTCTTTAATGGAAAAAGTGTGCTTTTCACCTTACTTTACGGAAAAAAAAACTGCTGCAAATCAAGATCCATTTGGAAAGTGTCAAATTGGCAAATGGGGCTTAACGAGAGACCCTTCTCTGATGTCCGCATTTGGATCTGGTCTATAGTCTAAGAAGAGAGATTGGTCGTGGCATGTAATTCATAATAATTCCTTAGTTCTCGCTCCCAGTGTCTTTTCTTGAATTTGCTTGTAGGAATTGTTAGGAATTCATTAGAAGATGTCCCCTGGGAAAAGATCCTTGTAGCGTCATCCTCATCGAAGCTGAGAGTAGCAGGTATATTTGTCATTTGTGAGATCGTGCCCGTACCAGTAGTGAAGATTATATAGATAGTCCAACAGCATTCAATCTGCTATCCGCTCTGCACAGGAAGGGGCAATCCCCACAATCAATGTGCAAGTAATCCCAGCAGGCGTATATCATTTAACACGGTATAATCTTTATTACAGCCAGTAAATCATGGCTTTTCCAGGACGCGTTTCGGCCTGTCCAGCCTTTCTCAACTGATAACGAAAACAGATACATAAAAGATTGAATCATATGTTAGTGACATCATGAATTCATTATCCAAACAGGAAGTGATGCACACAAAATTTAAATAAATCACAAAGAAAAAAAGAAAAAAATATATACAGAATATACAGAAATCCTTCAATGTCATCTTTAGTCCACAATCCTGTAAAGGATACAGTAGTCCATTGTAATATTAACGCTGCGATGCAGTCTGCAAATAAAAAAGTTAATATATCTTATTCACTTAGTCTCCCAGACTCATAATTTCATAGTCCCTATTTAAACCTCTAGGTTGCAAGGTATCTGTAACAGCGGCTGCTGTACGCCGCTGTTCCCCAGCCTATCGCTGCAGTTCTGGGTACCAGAGGTGGCTGGTGCTTCCCATTTCACTGCTGCGGTCGTGGGCTCTGTTTCTGCTATTGCTTTTGAGGAGTCCGCTCCACAGCTTCCACTATCGTCTGATTCCTGCCTACTTGCTTGGACTCTCCTGATTGCCTGACCTGTACCTGTGCCGCTTGCCCTGACCTATTGCCTGTCTGACCACGTCTCTGCCGCATCCTTCGGTCCTGCTCCTTTGCTCCTGGTAATGTCTCTGCTTGCCTGACTATGCTTATACTTCAGGTACCTACTCAGGTACCTCATGGTCCGCCAGACCAGCTGCCACTGACTTGGGGATTGTCACGGGGCGGCGTAGGTAGATCACTCAACACCGACCACAAGAGGGAAGGCAAAAGGTACTAGGCCTGGAAACTAGGGAAAGGGGAAAAGGTCACCACCTAGTAAATCCCTAAACCGATCCCTGACTACTATAAGTATGAACAGACCTTGATGGTAGGAATGTTCATACGCTGGAATCTAGGGCCCTATTTGACCCTAAAGGGCACTGGAAATAGTGTCAGGACAAGAGGTGACCTGTTCCTTCCCAGCTGAAGGAAACAGACACTCCCTCAGGCCTAATACCAAAAGGTAGGGGAAAACCACAAACAAGAAATAGGGAAAAGACACTTAACTCTGAAGTATGCAGATGAGAAGGAACTCAGAGGAGAACCAGACACCAGCCCTTCACAACCTGAGAGCTCCATGCAGTATTAAAATGTATTGGCTCAGATGAGCCGAAGTTATTAGTTTGCGAAGTCTCACGAGACTTTGTGTATTAATCATTACTGTAAAAAACCTTGTTACCGAACTCGGGTTATATACATTCTAATACTGTATGGAGCTCTCGCTCCGTACAGTATTACAACAAAGTGTTATGCGAATTGACTTCAATTCGCTCATCCCTAATAATAACATACTATTTTTTCTAGTTCGTTTTTATTTTCTGATTGCATATATTCAGTTTCCTAAACATGATCATGGGGGCAGCCATCTGATCTGACCTGTTGTTAACAGCATTTAGAGATATGCTTTACAGCAGTCACCATGGGCCATAGACAGAACATATTAGAGGGGTCTTTACTGACTTCTATGGGAGAGTTTTATAAGCATGCTTTGTGACCTGTCTAAAGGGAGTACATAAGCTGCGCTAATCACCTATTGTGAAAGGTTGAAGCTGTGTAATCTATATATAGGTGATATCTGTCATTAATATCCTGCCTGTCATGACAATAAGATGACTGCTGAAAAGTGATCTGTACAGACCATTAAGTGGCAGGTAATATTCGACTTAGTGAACTGCAGGATTTTAGGATTTTTTTAAAAATAGAGACATCAAAATTTTAAAAATAACCACTAAAATAAGTCTAAAGAGTAACTAAACTTTTATAATACATTTTAATATTAAAAATTATTATAAAAGTTTAGTTACTCTTTAACATAAAAACTTGTTTTAATATGTTTTAAATAATAAGTCCTTTTCTGTTGACACAAGACCGACCGATTATCCTAGACACTCAGTCAATGGGTCAATCTACCCAGTTTCTGGGGCCCCTGTACTCTATTGTCTCTGCTTTCCCAGGCTTCCAGGATGCAAATACAATTGAGAAGTTGGCAGTGCTGATGAAACAAGGCAATCATTACTTCCCTGCCACGTTATTCTTAGTCTGATGCAAGTAGTGCAACAATGTCATCGTGCTGCTTGTGATATTCCACAGCAGCAAAACAGCAGAAACAGCAATACATATTAGTCACTTGGCCGATCCCACTGATATATTGCCAGGTTCAGACAACTTTTATCTAATGTGTATTACCAGATTTAAAATGTAAAAAGCATATGTCATCGGCAATATTACTGTTGTATATATTTTTCCACAGATTCCATGAACAAGACTGCCATCTTTCTTTTTTACATGTGTGATCACCTTTGATAGCAGGACATTTGAACAGGACTGAATTTAAAGTAAATGAGACATATGGAAATTGCAGAGAGAGTTATTATTTTGCGATATACAAGGAGTAATTTGAATTGAAAGGACAAGGAGGGAAATTGCCCTGCGGACCCCAACATGTATGGAGACATAAATGGGGGAATTGCAGAGGCAAGGATTCGAATTAGGAATTCTATGACCATGACAAATAAGAGTTGTCCTATAGATCTGACTTCTCTATACTTTTTTCTAACTGCGTTTTCAGAAAGCCCACAGCTACCAATAACCTTTTGAAATGGGACAGTGCGCACCCTGTAGCCCTTAGGAGAGGAATCCCTAAGGGCCAATATTTGAGGGTTAGGAGGAATTGTTCTCATCTCAGTGATTTTAGGGTGGCTGCTAAAGATCTCCAGCAGAGGTTTCAGTGTCGTGGTTATCCTCAGCAGTGTCTAAAGCAGGCTTACCAGCACTCAATGAGTACTAACAGGGATCGGTTGTTGTCTCCGAAAAAGAGGGACAATAGTGAGAATATTGTGAGGATCATTGGGACTTTTGACGGCGCCCATGACGAGGTGCGCCATGTCCTTAACGAGCACTGGGACATTTTGAAATCCGATCCGGATATTGGTGGGATGATTTCAGCCAACCCTTCAGTCACTTATCGCCGCAACAATAATTTACGTGACATGTTGACACATAGTCTGTACATCAGCCCCCGTCCGCAGTCATGGCTGCGAAACCCACTTACAGGTACGTTTCCTTGTGGATCCTGTAAATTTTGTGGGTTCATTAAAAAATCCAAAAGCTTCACTAACAGCACTGCGGATAAAACGTTCTTCATTAAGTCTTTCCACAATTGCAAGTCAGTTGGTGTTGTGTATTTAATGACATGTGTATGCAGCATCAAATATGTGGGTAAAACCATCAGAGAGCTAAGAAGACGGATTGGGGAGCATATTTTGGATATTACCAATCTCAAAGATACGCCAATTGCTCGTCATGTTCTTGACCTTCACAGGGGGGATACATCATCGGTCAAATTTCAAGTGATCGACTCTGTGAAGCCGTCACCAAGGGGCGGTGACTATGATCGCATATTGTTGCAAAAAGAGGCGAGATGGATTTTTTCTCTGAATACCATCAAACCATCCGGCCTCAATGATGCGATCTCATACGTCCCGTTCATCTAGTGACCAGGCTGATTTCTTTGTGTTACTGTACAATGCACTATGAGAAGTGGATTCATGTGTGTGATCATTGATACAAGTGGCTACACACATGAATCTATGTGTCTGTCCGTTTTTACACACTTCTCTTGGAGTGACTCTCCTTCACTGTATATTATAATAAAGATGTCCATGCTGCGATAAATATATAAAGCCGCTTTGTAAATTCCTTGTTTTGTTTATGTGGCGCTTGCTGCGCTTTCCCTGTGACTCACCGTGTTCCTCCTCCCCTCAGCCTTTGGTTTGCCTTGTGCCGTGCCTCCTGGCCGGATTGGCTGATTGAGGGAGGCGTGTCTAACAGGGCGGGGCTTCACCCTGTAAAGCTCGGCGTTCTGTGGGCCGCTTTGCGGCCATCACAGTGCCGGATTACATGCACACTAGCACGCAGCACCTCAGCCTAGAGGTTGCTAGCTCAGGCAGGATAGTGACTGTTTGTAAAGCTCCGTACCTCACACTAGAGGAAAACGGTGCTAGGCAGGGATCTCTATCACTGACTGTTTGTTTGTCCATTACCTCGGTCATTAAAACAACACTGAGGCTCTGGGCTCTAGTATTAACCTGGTGCACATAGCTCCTGATGAAATGCATCCCCAATGCATGGAAACGCAGCGTTGAGCTGTTGCCAATAAGGGACATGTCAGGGCAACCATTGCTCCTTTAATCCACCTGGAGTGATTGTTATTGCTCTGCCATAGTCCAGCACCTGTGATTATTAGTGCAGTGAGAGTCTGCGCGCTGGCTCTCACTGTTTTGGAGTGGTGTTTGGTGAAATTCCTATACCAATACATCCCCTTGATACCTTTCACCCTGGGATACACATCTTGAACCCTGTGGTTGAATGAGCCCCTTATGCTAGTAGCTTGTGAGATTACACTGGCAATCCAGATGGTGGTGCTATTTGGTATATATCAGTGTTTTCACAATTGTTAAAGTCAGTTTTGCACATTATACTGACGGTTGATACCCCTTATTTCTTAAATCAGACAATTAATAAAGACATTATTATTTTGTTTTAGCGCCTATCCCTATGTTATTTGCTCTAACTGCTTTTAAACCTTAAAATTACTATATACTTTAGTTTAATGTCAGCTGATGGCACAGATTTTTGTCGGGATCTGACTAAGATTTGTAGGCAGCCCAACAGTTCCTTGATGTCTGCCTATGGGAGAACATGTAATGCATTTTACCTGCTGATGATAACAGCTGATCACTAGGCGCTAGTCAAACCATACTTTTGGCAGTGATTTCTGGGGTGACTTTGATTTAAAGGGAATGTGTCACCAGAAATGACACTGTTTAAATTCAAGTTTCTATGTTAAACTTATTTGAAATATATATATATATCTATATATATATATATATATATATATATTTTTTTTTGTGATGCTATAGTCATTTTCTATGTCACTATTTATATTCCCATGTCCCAGTATATCATAGTGCCATCTCCCTCCCCCCTACAAAGTGGCAGTATCAAGTGCCTCTCTCCCCCCCATGTGCCAGTATCAGGTGCCAACCCCCCCCCCATGTGCCAGTATTAGGTGCCAACCCCCCTCCCCCCATGTGCCAGTATCAAGTGCCTCCCGCTCCCCCCATGGCAGTAACAGTCGGGTATTAAAAAAAAACACTTCTACTTACCTCCATGTCAGCAATGCGATGCAGCCTCTTCCTGTGTCCCGCCCTCAATGTCCATATATGGAGTCAGTGCTTGTATTTCAGAAAAGTTTCTGCTGGGATTCAAACCCACGACCTTCTGTTTCAGAGGCAAAGCACCTAATCACAAGACCATAAGAGCAGCCTGTCCCAGCAAACCTAGCTCTGCTATATCTATGCACATGACAGCTGCCCAAACACACCCAGCACTGCTATATCTCTATATGACAGCTGTCCCAGCACACTCAGCTTTGCTATATCTCTATTTATGACAGCTGCCCCAGCAAGCCCAGCCCTGCTACATCTATACACATGACAGCTGCCCAAACACAACCAGCACTGCCTGCAGTAGTGCTGTACAATGCTGAGCTCCAGAGTGAGAAGGGGAACTGGGCAGCGCTCAGCAATATATATATATATATATATATATATATATATATATAAATCTTGCTTCATAGAGGAAGTATTATTGAGACTGGCATTTCCTATGCTAGACTTAGTCTGAAATCTATTGAAGGGCATTGCACTAAACTTATTAAGAGGCTCTGGCAGTCCATTCACCGGAAAATCTAATCTATGACCTTTTCTGGCATAACGTCCAGAAAATCTGTCAGGTGGAAGTTGCCCGTCCCTCTAAGCCCAATCCATTTTCTTGCTACTTTTGAAAAGTCACTGATTATAGAGCAAATATGGAGTGCACCGTAATTTTCTGAAATACTTACTACCAGTGTGCAGTGTGTTTGTAGAAGGGAAGAAACATTTAATTGCTCCTCTGCATTTAAATTTTAGAAAAACACTTTTGACAATTTTGCCAGTCCTGTTTAATAATCTGTGTATCAAACACATGACTTTTCATTTTTAGGCATCATAATCAAATGTCTGGTAAACAAACAGTGGAAATGAAAGAGCCATGCCTCCTCAACCGAGAGTCAGAATGTGGATAGTAGTGCAAACAGCAGTAGCAGCATCAGCCTTCAGTAGTAGTCGTAGCAGTAGGCGACAGTACTCAGATTGGCGCCACATTATTATTGAGGACAAACAGGTGTCATCAATAAAAATAACTTAGACAACCGGCAACCCCTTTAATGTATAGTTTTAAAGGAAGAGATTCTGTATAAGTTGTATTTAGTTAAATTTCTGCTTTTTCTGGGCTTTGAAGTCAAGGAAGCGGTCCTATCAAAGACTGACAGCTATCTCTGTACACACAGTCATAGGGGGAAGGCTGTCAATCACTCATAGGACCGCCTCCTTGACTTCAAAGCCCAGACAGAGCAGGAATTTAACCCTTTCAGGGCCAAGCCATTTTTCACCTTAAGGGCTAGGCCATTTTTAGGAAATCTGACATGTGTCACTTTATGTGGTAATAACTTTAAAACGCTTTTACTTATCCAGGCCATTCTGAAATTTCTCGTCACATATTGTACTTCATGACAGTGGAAAATTGAGTCAAAAAATTTCATTTTTATTTATAAAAAAAGATCAAATTTACCAATTTCTTAAAAAAATTTGCAAATTTCCAAATTTTTTTTTTTTCTACATTTAGAATAGATAGTAATAAATCTAAAAATAGTTATTACTTTACATTCCCCATTTGTCTACTTCATGTGTAGATCATTTTGTGAATGCCATTTTATTTTTTGGGGACGTTAGAAGGCTTAGAAGTTTAGAAGCAAATCTTGAAATTTTTCAGAAAATTTCCAAAACCCACTTTTTAAGGACCAGTTCAGGTCTGAAGTCACTTTGTGAGGCTTACATAATAGAAACCACCCAAAAAATGACCCCATTTTAGAAACTACACCCCTCAAGGTAGTTAAAACCGATTTTACAAACGTTGTTAACCCTTTAGGTGTTCCATAAGGATAAATGGAAAATGGAGATGAAATTTCCAAATTTCACTTTTTTGGCAGATTTTCCATTTCAATCAATTGTTTTCTTCTAAAAAAGCAAGGGTTAACAGCCAAACTGTCATGGTCTTACCTCCTTGCTGTTCCCTTCGTTTGACATGTGCTGGCGGCCATCTTGGTTTCTGGGTTTTCTTGTAGCCTCCCACCCTGCGGCTCCTCCTTCCCACTGGGAGGAGCTGGATGCCCAGCTCATATATATAGGAGGTCTGTGGCTTCAGTTCCTTGCTTGGTCCTCCTGTGTTCACATGCTTCCAAGACTGCTGCTGCTTCTGGTTCCTGATCCTGGCCTCGTCTGACTACCCCGTTGGTTCCTGATTCCGGCTTCGTCTGACTACCCCGTTGGTTCCTGATTCCGGCTTCGTCTGACTACCCCGTTGGTTCCTGTTCCTGGCTTCGTCTGACTACCCTTCTGGTTCCTGACCTCTGTCTCCGCAAGACCCTGCTTCGGTTTAGCCATCCGTTCGGACTTTGCTTACGGCTTGCTCTTCAATAAAACCTTCTTATTTTCCACTTATCTCTTGTTGTACGTCTGGTTCATGGTTCCGTGACACAAACAAAACTCAATATTTATTGCCTTTATTCTGTAGTTTACATAAACACCCCATATGTGGACGTAAACTGCTGTACAGGCACACAGCAGGGCACAGAAGAAAAGGAACGCCATATGGTTTTTGGAAGGCAGATTTTACTGGGATAATTTTAAGCTGCCATGTCATATTTGAAGACCCCCTGATGCACCCCTAGAGTAGAAACTCCAAAAAGTGACCCCATTTTAGAAACAACACCACTCAAGGTATTCAAAACTGATTTTGCTAACTTTGTTAACCCTTTAGGTGTTCAACAAGAATTGATGGAGAATGAAGATAAAATTTCAGAATTTCACTTTTTTGGCAGATTTTTAATTTTAATCCACTTTTGCAGTAACAAAGCAAGAGTTAACAGCCGAACAAAACTCTATATTTATTGCCCTGATTCTGTAGCTTATGGTTTGTTGAAGGCAAGTTTCACTGGGATCATTTTAAGCTGCTATGTCACATTTGAAGACCCCCTGATGCATCCCTAGAGTAGAAACTCCAAAAATATGAGCCCATTTTGGAAACTACGGGATAATGTGTCAGTTTTGTTGGTACTATTTTAGGGTACATATGATTTTTGGTTGCTCTATATTACACTTTTTGCGAGGCAAGGTAACAAAAAATAGCTGTTTTGGCACAGTTTTTATTTTTTGTGATTTACAATGTTCATTTGACAGGTTAGATCACATGGTATTTTTATAGAGCAGGTTGTTACGGACACGACAATACCAAATATGACTAAAAAGTCCTATTTTTTTTATTTTTTGGGCGACGGTCTTATGTAGGGGCTCATTTTTTTCGGTGTGAGATGACAGTTTAATTGGTACTATTGTAGGGTGCATATGACTTTTTGATTGCTTGGTATTACACTTTTTGTGATGTAAGGTGACAAAAAATGCCTTTTTTGACACACTTTTTATTATTATTGTATGTTTATACAGCAGGTTCTTACGGATGCGGCGATATTTAATATGTATACTTTTTTATTTATTTAAGTTTTACACAATAATATCATTTTAGGAAAAGAAAATCATGTTTTAGTGTCTCCATATTCTGAGAGCCGTATTTATTTTATTTTATTTTTTTGGGGTGATTGTCTTAGTTAGGGTCTCATTTTTTGCGGAATGAGATGAAGGTTTGATTGGTGTGATTTTGGGGTGCTTATGACTTTTTGATCGCTTGCTATTACACTTTTTGTGATGTAAGGTGACAAAAAAATGGCTTTGACACTATCTTTTCTTTACAGTATTCACCTGAGGGGTTAGGTCATGTGATATTTTTATAGAGCAGGGCGTTACGGACGTGGCAATACCCAATATGTATACTTTTTTTTATTTTTTGAGTGATTGTCTTAGGTAGGGGCTAATTTTTTGCGGGATGAGGTGACGGTTAGATTGGTACTATTTTGGAGGGCATACATACAGTCATGTGAAAAAATTAGGACACCCTTTGAAAGCATGTGGTTTTTTGTAACATTTTTAATAAAAGGTTATTTCATCTCCGTTTCAACAATACAGAGAGATTAAAGTAATCCGACTAAACAAAGAAAACTGAAGAAAAGTCTTTTCAAGATCTTCTGTAAATGTCATTCTACAAAAATGCCTATTCTAACTGAGGAAAAAGATAGGACACCCTTGCCCCTAATAGCGAGTGTTACCTCCTTTGGCTGAAATAACTGCAGTGAGACGGTTCTTGTAGCCATCTACCAGTCTTCGACATCGGTCTGAGGAAATTTTACCCCACTCCTCAATGCAGAACTTTTTCAGCTGTGAGATGTTTGAGGGGTTTCTTGCACGTACAGCCCTTTTCAAGTCACCCCACAGCATCTCAATGGGATTCAAATCTGGACTTTGACTTGGCCATTCCAGGACTCTCCATTTCTTCTTTTTCAGCCAATCTTTGGTTGATTTACTAGTATGTTTTGGGTCATTGTCATGTTGCATGGTCCAGTTCCGCTTCAGCTTTAATTTTCTAACTGATGGTCTCACATGTTCTTCAAGCACCTTCTGATACACAGTAGAATTCATCGTGGATTCTATGATGGTGAGCTGACCAGGTCCTGCTGCAGCAAAGCAGCCCCAAACCATGACACTTCCACCTCCATGCTTCACAGTTGGTATGAGGTTCTTTTCTTGGAATGCTGTGTTTGGTTTACGCCAAACATGTCCTCTGCTGTTGTGTCCAAATAATTCAATTTTGGACTCATTTGTCCAAAGAACATTATTCCAGAAGTCCTGGTCTTTGTCAACTTTATCTCTGGCAAATGTCAGTCTGGCCTCGATGTTTCTCTTGGAAAGCAAAGGTTTCCTCCTTGCACACCTCCCATGCAAGTTAAACTTGTACAGTCTCTTTCTGATTGTAGAGGCATGTACTTCTACATCAACAGTAGCCAGAGCCTGCTGTAGTTCTCGAGATGACACTTTAGGGTTTTTGGAGACCTCTTTTAGCATCTTGCGGTCTGCTCTTGGGGTGAACTTGCTGGGGCGACCAGTCCTGGGCATGTTGGCAGTTGTTTTGAAAGCCCTCCACTTGTAGACTATCTTCCGGACAGTGGAATGGCTGATTTCAAAATCTTTTGAGATCTTTTTAAATCCCTTCCCAGACTCATAGGCTGCTACAATCTTTTTTCTGAAGTCCTCTGACAGCTCTTTTGCTCTCACCATGGTGCTCACTCTCACTTCAACAGTCAGGAGCACACCAAACTAAATGTCTGAGGTTTAAATAGGGCAAGCCTCATTCAACATGCAGAGTAACGATCTACTAATTATGTGCACCTGGTGTGATATACCTGTGTGAGATCTGAGCCAATTTAAGAGGGAATACATGTGAGGGTGTCCTATCTTTTTCCTCAGTTAGAATAGGCATTTTTGTAGAATGACATTTACAGAAGATCTTGAAAAGACTTTTCTTCAGTTTTCTTTGTTTAGTTGGATTACTTTAATCTCTCTGTATTGTTGAAACGGAGATGAAATAACCTTTTATTAAAAATGTTA
Organism: Bufo gargarizans; assembly: GCF_014858855.1. Classification (NCBI taxonomy): domain Eukaryota; kingdom Metazoa; phylum Chordata; class Amphibia; order Anura; family Bufonidae; genus Bufo; species Bufo gargarizans. The sequence continues at coordinate 460,292,799 of NC_058080.1, read as the reverse complement.
CAAAAAACCACATGCTTTCAAAGGGTGTCCTAATTTTTTCACATGACTGTACATGTATGGCACTGATCGTTAAGGGGTTAAATGAATAAAATACAAGTTTTACTTAATCTTTTCCCATAAAACTGATAGAGATGTGATATCATTCTTCAGAAGTCAAGATGTCCCCCCAGCTCTCGGACAACACCTTTTTTATTCAAGTTGGAAATAAAGTACAAGGGGCCAGATTTATCATTCGCTCAGGTCAGAATAATGGAGTGAAAAAGTCCCCAAAAAAGTCCCAAACGCTAAAACTGCGCACAAATTTGCGACTTTTTTCTGCTCTGCACTATGCTCGCCAGTTTTCTGAAAGTGGGCGTGTTTTCTTATGTAAATGAATCTCTAGACAGATTTACTATTGGGACTATTTAAAAAGTCGCAAAAAAGTCGCAATTTCACTCCAGTGAGGACCATGCTTATCTTATGAGACTTTTTAATAGAACATGCGACTTTTTCATAAAAACGTGCGACTTTTTCATAAAAACGTGCGACTTTTGTAAAGCTGCTTACAGACGGATAAACTGCTACCGTCAAACCACATTTATTACAGTCTTAAAGGGCCAATCATAAATCTGACTTGGCTAAAACTGACTTTAGCCATATGTTAAAGTCAAGTGAGCTGTCAGAGTAATAATAAATCTGGCCCCAAGGGTTTGCCTGATGTGTCATATATGACATATGCTGCACCGCTGTTAATGTGAAGCCATTACAATATAGCGCTGGTACCTAGATGTTTACATTATCCACAGGTTGTAAAATAGTGCACAGTGTGCAGGACCTAAGTGTTATCTCTTTCTTTGCTTATATCTTCTAGCCATTGGAACAATGCCGTGAGCCTCAGGGGGGATGCCCCCTTTGATGTACATATAAGCTGCTTGTCTTCCTTTAATAAAGAGAGAACTACATTGACCCTGCCTGGTGTCAGTATCATTTCTTCCATGCATGTAAAATCATAGGACTAAGCTAATTTGGAGCAGTAGAGCAAACATCATTGGTTCTAATTGAGAGCGACTTTAATCTTTTCCCATAAAACTATACATCAATCTGCTCAGCTCCTCCTGCTCTATGACATGCTGCCTGGAGCTCAAACACCATGTTTAACGTGTCAGGTTCCCTTTAAGAGCTTTCTTATTGAAATGATAAAAAGCATTGTGTGGGTTTAGTGATCTGTATTCTAGATGTCACAAGCACGGCTAACACAGCAGTGTTCAACAGAAGCATATTTTGAAATGTGATATAGAAATGATGGCATGCCGATGGGGGTTGTCATTAAACAAGAATGTTAACATTTAGGTGAATCAGCATTATCTTATTAAAAGCGCAGCCCACTCCCAACCCCACTGTGAAACAAGGTCAAGTGATTCATATTTGCAGGTTTTTCTGCAGAAGCTTAATGCTTATAACCCGTATATTAACATATACAAAACCATGACACATCAACGCTTCTGAAAATAGCAAAAAAAATTTTACTATTTGAAGGTGATTTATCTGCAGTTTACATAATTTAACTGGAGTGCAGCCAGAAAAGGTTTATGTAGATGATTCACTGCAGTTTAAGGGCTCATGCACACAAACTTATTTTTTGTCCGTGTCTGTTTAGTTTTTTTTGTGGCCCATATGAGGAACCATTCATTTCAATGGGGAAAAAAACGAAATGACTCAGTGTGCATTCCATATCCGTATGTCCACAAGGACAGGTATTGTCACAGTGGATGTTATACGGATGTCACACAGATGTCATCTTTTATTTTTTTGCGCATCCATGTTTTGCGGACTGCAAAATACATACGATTGTGTGCATGAGCCCTAAGAGAGATCTAGTCATCATGCAGTGTATGTATGTATGTATGAATTGTGTGGTGCTGCTGGAACCAAGAAGATGGTTAAACTCGTTTTAGTATACAATGAAGTATTGCTATGGCTAGCTTTATGCTTCTATGATCTGTAATTGCATTTTTGTGTGTTTTTTGTATTTTTCATGTAATTTCCTCTGGAGAAACACTGTGGAAAAAACAGCATATCCAAAGTACACCACTAATTACAAAAATGACAAAGAAACAACACAAACTAAAATGTTGCTTATGCTCTCACAAACTAAGGCTACTTTCAGACTAGAGTTTTAGTTTTCCGGTATTGAGTTCCATCATAGGGGCTCAATACAGAAAAAAAACGCTTCCGTTTTGTCCCCATTCATTGTCAATGGAGACAAAACTGAACTGAAAAGAACGGAGTGCTCCAAAATACATTCCGTTCCGTTTAGTTGCGTTCCCACACCAGAGAACAAACCGCAACATGGTGTAGTTTGCTTTCCATCCTGGGATGCGAAGCAAGACGGATCCGACATGACCCACAATGCAAGTCAATGGGGACCGATCCGCCACAATAGAAAACAGATCCGTCCTCCTTTGACTTTCAATGGAGTTCATGACGGATCCGTCTTGGCAATGTTCAAGATAATACAACCGGATCCGTTTATAACGGATGCAGATAGTTATATTATCAGTAACGGAAGTGTTTTTGCTAAACCCTGCCGGATCCAGTAAAAACGCTAGTGTGAAAGTAGCCTAACATTTGGCTGCATAAAAATACACCTAAGGGTCCATTCACACGTTTTCACAATTTTGCGGAACGGGTGCAGACCCATTCATTTTCAATGGGGTCGGAATGTGCTGTCCGCATCCGCATTTGCGGATCCGCAATTCCACATCCGTGCTTCCGTTTCCGCAAAAAAAATAGAACATGTCCTATTCTTGTCCGCAATTGCAGACAAGATTAGGCATTTTCTATTATAGTGCCGGCGATGTGCGGTCCGCAAATTGCGGAATGCACATTGCCAGTGTCCGTGTTTTGCGGATCCGCAGAACACTTACGGACGTGTGATTGAAACCTAAAAGTGGTTAGCGAATTCAGTAAAATCTGTAACAGTGCTTTCCACTTACCAGGTCCCATTTATAAGGCTACCTGTGGATTTTCGTGCGGAAAAACCACAGCGTAATACAGTACCAGCAAAGTGACCGGGATATGCCCAAGCTCATGTATACTTTGCATATTTTTTCTGTGTTGAAATAGACCTGCTGTGCAGGTTTTGAAATGTGCAGCATATCACTTGTTTCTGCAGATTTTTTGTGCATTTTTCAACCTTCGCATTGCAAGGGGTGTACTCCCTTTTGTTGCCAGCGGGTTAGACATTAATGGGGGTGTGTTGAGTTATTTTGAGGGCACAGTAAATTGACACCGTTATACAAGCTGTACACTGACTACTGTACATTGTATTAAAGTTTCATATCGTCAGTGTTGTCCCATGAAAAGATATACTAAAATATTTACAAAGATGTGAGGGGTGGACTCACTTTTGTGAGATACTGTAGGTGTAACTGATGCCTCCACACTCCCTATAGCCATGCAAACTCCGTGCACCACTGACACTAAATGGAATCATAGAAACCCACAGCTAAAGCACTGATAGGCTTCACTGTACATTCTGAGAAAACCCCACCAATATGACTTTTCTGACATGACTGAAACTATTTATGAGAAAACCTCTTAAAGTTATTATCAAATCTTGCGATACATTCAAGAACTGCAACCTTCTTTAGCCCCGAGATGTTCTCTTCTGCTACCCTTGGACACATTATATAAAATTAAGATTGTCTATGTTAACTATATATTATGCTATGGCACATGAAACAGAATCATTGTAATCTAGACATTTTAAAGAGTTACTGTGGTGACAATCTGCCTGGTTTATGACTTGGCACAAAAGTTCTCCTGGCAGCCTCTACTCATATCGTGGCTGGCAATTTACAGAGCTTCTTTTGTTTGGGGCCATTTCTACTTTGGAAAGATATCAAGCAGTTCTTCAAATTTATATACATGAACAGAGAAAAAGAAAGAAAGGAAACCCATTTGGCATAATCTCAAGGATTTATTCAGGATACAGCAAGCATAAGGCATGTATAATAAATCACTAAGTGCTGCATCTTTCTGCATCACAAATCAAAGCCCATCATTTGGTCGCTGAAACTTAAAATCCCATGAGTTTACAGTAAAGTACAATTTTAATGTAAGTTGTAAAGCATGTTCCTATAGATAACTGTGTATGAAACATGCATCCAGTTTTCATGTCTGTTCTTCAACACTGCAGCTTTTACAGGTTGACTTCAATGCGGCACAGGGCATGGCATGCTGTGGTTTCAAAAAGAAATACTTTACGTTTCCAAACTCCAGTAATATCTTTCCATTGTATCTGCAATGGAACTAGTAAATTCCGAGTCTCGCATATAGGACACCTGTTTGCTCTGGGAATACCAGAAAATAGGCAAACAAGCGGCACAGCACAAACATTTAAAGGTGACACAATGTATGAGTTAAGGTGGCTTTGCCCACTTTGATAATGCATACAATTTGACAAGTTTTTGTAATTTCGGTAGTTGACTAAAGGCCCCTTCACACTGGTTGAGCATCGGACAGATAATTGCTTACTTGCTTTCTCAGAAGGAGCACTTCCTTCCCAAGAATCACTTGCTCTATCAAGCAGTGTAAAGGGGTAAGATTGTGCCAACACTTAAAGGGAAGTTATCACCAGTTTAATGCTGCCCTATCTGAGCTTAGCATAAACTGGTGACAGAAACCCTGATAAAAATACTGGGTCATTTACTTGAAAATGAGTGGGTCAATCGGAGAACATGACCCAGTGTTTTATGAGGGTCTAGGTCTAGTTAATGTTCATAACATCATCCATCGCTTGCCTCCTGCTTGATCTGCTCGATAAGGATTTTAGAGGGAACCTGTCACCGGGATTTTGTGTATAGAGCTGAGGCCATGGGTTGCTAGATGGCGCTAGCACTTCCGAAATACCCAGTCCCCATAGCTCTGTGTGCTTTTATTGTGGGGAAAAAAACTATTTGATACATATGCAAATTAACCTGAGATGAGTCCTGTCCCTGACTCATCTCATATACAGGACTTATCTCAGGTTAATTTGCATATGTATCCAATCTTTTTTTTTTTTTTACACAATAAAAGCACACAGAGCTATGGGGACTGGGTATTGCGGATGTGCTAGCGGCTATCTAGCAACCCATGTCCTCAGCTCTATACACAAAATCCTGGTGACAGGTTCCCTTTAAGAAAATGAATGGCTCAATTGGAGAACGTGACCCAGTGTTTTATGAGGGTCTTGGTCTAGCCAATGTTAATTACATCATCCATCTCTTGCCTCACACTGGATATGCTCGATAAGGATTAAAAGAAAATGAATGGCTCAATCAGAGAACGTGACCGAGTGTTTTATGAGGATCTAGGTCTAGTCAATATTGATTACATCATCCATCTCTTGCCTTGCACTGGAGCTGCTCAATAAACATTTTATGAAGATAAATGGGTCAATCTGAGAACGTGAACGAGTGTTTTAAGAGGGTCTTGGTATAGCCAATGTTGATTACATCATCCATCTCTTGCCTCGCACTGGAGCTGCTCGATAAGGATTGAAAGAAAATGAATTGGTCAACTGGAGAACACAATGCAGTGTTTTATGAGGGTCTAGATCTAGTTAATGTTGAATACATCAACCATCTCTTGCCTTGCACTGGTACTGCTCAATAAAGATTTTAAGAAGATGAATGGGTCAATCTGAGAACGTGACCCAGTGTTTCATGAGGGTCTAGGTCTAGTCAATGTTGATTAAATCATCACTGTATTTTGGATAGCTTAAAAGGAGTCTCCGCCTTTAAACATAATGTCGTTTTTTAACTCCAAAATTTTTTGCTGATTCATTTTTAATATTTGATCTGATCATAGAAGTTGGAGCTTTATTATTCAGATACACAGTTATATTAAATTGCAAACTCATTATTGACTTTAAATGGATTGTCTCATCAGACATTCCTTTCTATAATGATGCAGCTTGGCAATCAACAGTTTTTTCTCATAGAAAGGGTTTTGAAATGGGAACCCCCTTTATGACATCTATATGTACTAACAGGGCATATGGACAGGGGTTATCTTCATTAGGCAACCTCTTTAATGGCATAGCATAAGGTTCTTTGTGATGGATGCAGGCATCCTCGATTCTATCACTTAACTCTATATGGAAAACTTTGGGTAAAAAAACAATGTTAAAGGTTATGAACACTTTGGGGGGCATTTTTTATAATTATTGCATTTTACTCATTTTGGGCTAAAAATCATGTTTTTATTTGCTCATTAATAAAACAATTTAAACTGCTTTTCCAGTACAGCTTTCAATTTCCGTGTATTTGCAGATTGGCAGGCTCTCCATTTACAGTGAATCCTGTCAAAGAACTGGTCTTACAGCTCAAACTGTAGCCCTTATCCCTGAACTCCTGACAGTGCATAAGCACTCATTATAGCTAAACCCTTAGGCTAGTTTCACACTATCATTCCCCCGCCAGAGCCCACTGACTATAATGGGACCGGCATTATTGCTGGTATTTGGTCGGACAAAAAAACACTGCTTGCAGCGTTATTTGTCTGGCTGAATCTCGGCACTAATGCTGGAAGCATGCTGGATCCCCACCAGGTCCCATTACAGTCATTACAGTTTCCAGCTATGACGGATGCACTGAACTCCGGCAGGCTGTTCCTCTACCAGAACAGCCTGCCAGAACAGTTTAGCACTAGTGTGAAACTAGTCTTATTAGTTTGATATGATTATGGTTTGAATAAGTGTTTATGAGCTGTCATGAGATAAGGGCTACACATGAAGTAGTCAGAACTCCTGTCTGATGGATTAAATTTCCAACAGAATGCAAGTCATTCAGTAGATATGCTTAAAGTGGAAGCTGTAAAACAAGAGATCTAATAAATAAAGCTGAGTGTATGTATGTATGTATGTATGTCCACTGAAGGAATCTGCACCATTGCATTTACAATCACAAAATTTGACACACAGGTACATCAGGTGTCCGGGAAGGTTTTAGACCGGGTCACAGCTCTCTAGCACGTACCATTCCTGAGATATTCCCAAAATAATGCAAATATGGCACCATCATCACATGACCTAAATTAGCCAATAGAAGCCTGCAGGTCTTTCTCCTCATATCCCAACTGCCATACACACGGTCACATGACCCCTATCAGACAATAGAAGCTCGCAGGCCTTTAGTCTCCACATACACACAGTTTTACACCAGGTTTACATAACAACCCAGCCATTTTTCTTCACTGCTGTAGGTCAGCTTTAAAGAGGCAGGGTGCTGTGGATGACACTGCTAAGGAAGCGGAGTGCTGTGGAGGTCACAGTTAAGGGGGCAGGCCACTGTGGATGTCACAGTTAAGGGGACAGTCTGCTATGGAGGTCAGTGTTGAGGGGTAGATTGCTATAGAGGCCACTGTTAAAGGGGGGGTGTTGAGGAAATCATTGTTAAGGAGATCGGGTACTGTGGAGGTCACAAATTACGGAGCAGCCGCTGTGGAGGTCACTGTTAAAGGGGCGGGTCACTGTGGTGGTAACTGTTAAGGGGGAAGGATGCTGGGGGGGGTCACTGTTAAAGGGGTCGGTCCGCTATGGAGGTTAGTGTTAAGGGACGGGGTGCTGTAGAGGTCACTGTTAAGGGGGCGGGGTGTTGTGGAGGTCACATTTTAAGGGAACAAAGCTCTGGCTCTGTGTAGGTCACTGTTAAGGGGGCCACTTATTGTGGAAATCACTGGTAGCGAGACGGGGTATTGTGAAGGTCACAAATAAAGGGGTGGATGACTGTGGAGGTCACTATTAAAGGGGCAGCTGCTGTGAAGGTCACTGTTAAGGGGGCGGGTTATTCTGATAATCACTGTTAAGGAGACGGGGTACTGTGGAGGTCACTGTTAAAAGGAAGGGTGCTGTGGATGTTACTGTTAAGAGGGCAGGCCACTGTGGAGGTAAGGGGCAGGCACTGTGGAGGTCACTGTTAATGGAGGAGGGGACTGTAGAGGCCACTATTAAAGAGGCAGCAGGGTACTGTGAGGTCACTGTTAAGCCAGCGGGGTTCTGTGAGGTCACTGTAAAGGGAGCGGGGTATGAAGCAGGGTACTGTAGCAGTCACTGTTAAAGGGGCAGTCACTATGGAGGTCTCTGTTAAGAGGGCTGGGAATGGTGTAAGTAAAAGTTAAGGGGACTGTAATATATGGTCAGTGTTAAGGGGCGGGTGCTGTAGAGGTCACTGTTAAGGGGGGGAGAGCCCCTGTGGAGATCACTGACAAGGGGGTGGGTGCTGTGTAACTCACTGTTAAAAGGGTGGGCTGCTGTGAAGGTCAAAGTTAAGGGGGTGGGCTGCTGTGGAGGTCCCATTTTAAGGAGGCGGGGCATTGTAGGGGGGTCAGTGTTAAGGGGTGGAGGGCTGTGGGGGTCACTATTATGGGGGATACTGTCAATATCTTTTAACGACATACACAAACATTAAATGAAACAGATTAAATATACCCGTGGAAAGCCAGGTCCTTCTGCTAGTCTCATATAGAAAGCTGAGTGTATGTATGTATGTCTGATAAAGGAATCCGCACCATTGCATTTACAATCACGAAATTATGCACAGCCGCCTCCTTTTACTCAGGGAATGTCATAGACTATGTTTTGAGTGGAAATTTTCACCCCGCGCTTTCCAATTATTTGCCCAAAAATATGCTTAGTAACCTGACCACCAAACTACAGGAGCCATTGTCTGTTGGCTAGTTAGCCTGGATATTCATCAAGTTGCATTTAGCAACCAATCACAGCTCAGCTTCTTGTTTGCTAAAGGTCATTAATATGAGCTCTGATTGGTTGCTATAGCCAATGTTGTAGATGCTGATGACCTTAAGTGTATACTAAAAGTGTATACTAATTCTGTGGGGTTTTATATACTGTCAGTTAAAGAAAATAATGCCCCGTGAGAAAAGGAATTGGATCTCTTATATATATAGAAATTAATGTCTGTCTGTCTGTCTGTTCTTTATTCACAGCCAAATGACTGGACAGATCTGAACCAAATTTGGCATATAGGTACACCAGGTGTACTCAGCTCTCTAGGACGTACCGTTCCTGAGATATTCCCCAAAAATGCAAATATGGCACCATGACCATGACCCTTATCAGCCAATAGAAGCTCGAAGGTTCTTTAGTCTCAACATACACACAGTTTTACACCAGGTTTCCATAACAACCCAACCATTTTTTTTTCACTGCTGTAGGTCACTTTTAAAGTGCCAGGGCGCTATGGATGACACTGTTAAGGGACCGGAGTGCTGTGGAGGTAACAGTTAAGGGGGGAGCTGCTGTGGAGGTCACAGTTAAGGGGACAGTCCGCTATGGAGGTCAGTGTTAAGAGAGGAGGGATGCTGTAGAGGTCACTGTTAAGCGGTTGGGGTACTGTGAAGGTCACTGTTAAGGGAGCAGGGTTCCGTGGAGGTCACAGTTAAGGAGGAGAGGTGCTGTGGAGGTCAATGTTAAGGGGGCAGGGCCCTGTGGAGGTCACTCTTAAGGGGTAGATTGCTGTGGAGGGTAACTGTTAGGAGGTGGTCCGCTGTTGAGGTGTTTGTTAGGTGGGTGGGAGGGGTGCTGTGGAGGTCACATTTTAAGGGGGTGGGGCACTGTGGAGGGGTCAGTGTTAAGGGATGAGCTGCTGCGGAGGCCACTGTTATTGGGGACACTGTGGATATCATTTAATGACACACAAAAACATTAAATAAAATAGTGTAAATATACCCATGCGAAGCCGGGTCATCGTGATAGTTTTTTAATAAAGACCAATTGAAACAATGATTTTGGAAAAAAATGAGTAGAATGCAATGATAAAATAAATTGCCCTCAAGGGTACTCAAAATATTTAAAGTTTTGGCCTTATTTATTGGATATCAATAAAAGCAGTCCAGTTTGAAACAGTCCCGCTCTGTGTACAATGTAAAAAAAAATGATATATGTGAGAGAACAAAAAAGCATAGAAGTCTAACTGATTTGTTTCAAAATTATCCCCTAATATATTCTAAAAATTCTGAGCAGTTATCCTTCAGTTTTATATCAAAATCATCCAAAGACCTTCAACATCTATCAAACTGATTTTCTCTGAAAGCCTCCTCTATACTAGTTGAACATGTCTTTAAGCAATCATAGGTTAGTTTCACAATGCCAAGCACATATTATTTGTTACGTGACCTTATCTAGTCTGTCATGTTCAATGACACTTCTTGTTTTAGAATTCAGTGACTGGAGAAGTGCCTGGATGAGTTCACTGACATAATATAGATTTTTATAAACCAGTCTTACTGTCTCGGCTTGTAAATCGTGTTTGTCAGCAATGTCAAAACTAAGTCCAACAGGTATATTGTTTTTTCTAATATTTGCAAAATGGTGTGCCATTTTATCACTGGGGCAACTTTTCTAAACAGAGTTAAGTGACTTGATTATAAACCAACCAAATCTGTTAAAGTTTTTCTCAAAAATGTGGATTTAGCAAATCTAAAACTCCTGCTATTCATTTCTGATGAATAGCTCAAAATGGCCTCTGACATTTTACAGATCAGAAGACAGCACAGAAGAACAGGGAAGATGAAGAAGGAAGATCACAAGACCCCGCTTTGGCGCCCCGGCTGGCGGTCTTTCCACAGTGCCTTGCAGTAAGCCTCCGTCAATCAGGAAGGACTATACTGATATGTGCCATAAGCACCATATTAGATCCCAACCAGGAAATGTATGAGTTTTCTGGGATTATATGTTGCTTTGATAGGACATCTGACAGAGAGAAAAAATTGATCTTATTTTTAAACACAGAGACACTAGTTAGGTTTAATTAAGTGAACATTTCCATACCGAAAAGAGTATGTATGTAGAGTGACCATATTTTGGCTTTCAAAAAGGAGGACACTTGGGGTAGGATGGTGGCATAGGGCAGAGAGAGACCTGCACTTGGTGGAAGGGGGGCGGGGAGTATAACTTAAATTAAATGTGGCACTTTCATTGTGTATGGGGTAGTAATGTAAACAGTTGAGGCCGCGTTCACATCACCATCAGAAGAAAAAAACTGATCCTTTATTTTGAGCACCCATTGTGCTAATTTTGCATCTGTTCTGTAAGAAATTTTTTACAGGAGAAAAAGTCCTCCTGACATTTTCCTTTAGAGTTTGCTGGTATAAATCACAATTCATTGTACCATCAAATGGTCTATATTACTGATAAGCAATGATTTGAAAAATTAGATTTGAAGTTTGACAAGAAATTCGATTTGTTACAAAATTAATCACAAATCCATGTTCTGTTAAAACCCTATCCAGCCTATCAATCAATGGGACTGTTCACAAAATAAGCAACTAAATAAATAATGGATCCACGCTGTTCCTTTCTTTCATCAACCTGAGATGCAAAGGGGAAAGAAGAATCCAACTTTAAATATGTGAGTAAACATCTAACATCCTCTGTATTTCCATTCACGTAATCAATCACCGTCTGAAGGTCCCTCGTGGTAAAAATGTCAACACATTTGCCACCACAATTCCTGTTTTTAATAAGAAAATGGGGAGCAGGATAGTGAAGTACTGCAGACACAGGGATTTAAAACCACCAGATTTATTGTCACATCACATCATATGTTCAGAAACCTGCAATTTTCCCACAGCTCGCCTGACCTGGGATTTCACCACTGCTTTATCAGGGGCATATGTCCTCTATTACGTATTACAGTCTAGTAAGCCTCTCTTTCAAGTAACATTAAAACACATATTAAATCACATCCTAAATAATACAAAAAGTACACTAGTTGTCTCTAGTCAAAGATTAATTTTAAAAGTTCTATTTACAAATCCTGCTTTCTTTATAAAAACAAAATAAAACACATCACTTTCACAACCAATCAGCTCTGCTATTCCCTCACGCACCACAATAGGGATATCAGGTTTAGATGAATTTTTTAAGCATATTAACACCAATAAGTGAAACATTGTTTTTTCAGAAATGATTAGTACAGAGTCCATATATTTTTGGTATTTAGTAATATTTGTAGAGAACAGTCAACTGAAAACTAAGGCATATTTTAAACTTACTGACTCCAGTGCTTACATAGATATGTCTAGCTGCAACCAGAACTCCATTTGTTTTAGAAGTGTCCGCTGAGTGTAAACTTTTTAGGGTGCCTTCACACATGGCAAATTTTATTGCAAAAAATGTTTGCTACCAAAAATCTGTTTCATTCATCCAAATGGGGTTGTTTTGCTTGCTAGAGTGCACTCACATAGTAGTGATAGTGTCCCTACAGTAATAATGTCTCCACTGTGCCCCAGAAGTAATAATGCATTGAAGTGAGTAGGGCTTAGCCGCACCCAGGCCAGTGATAGTAGTCTTGATGTTACTAGGACTGCGGGAAACAGTGAGAAGGCGGCGACCTTCTCAAAAAGCTGATTGGCGGAGGTCTCGGGTGTCGGAACCCTGCCATTCAGATGCTGATGATCAAAAAAACTACAGAACCCCTTTAACCCCTTAAGGACCGAGGACGTACCGGTACGCCCTATTTCCCGAGTCCTTAAGGACCGAGGACGTACCGGTACGTCCTGACTTAAAATCTGAATTCCGGCGCCGCGGGGGTTAATCGAAACGGGATTTCGGCTGAAATCATTCAGCCAGCATCCCGTAACAACGCAGGGGGGGGTCATTGGACCCCCCCGTATCGGCGATCGCAGAAAACCGCAGGTCAATTCAGACCTGCGGTTTTCTGCGTTTCCGGTCCATTCGGGTGTCCTGTGACCCGATGAACCGGAAAAAGACTGCGATCGGTGGCGTAATTTTACACCACCAATCGCAGTCCGAGGATTTGCAGAGGCGGAGCTGGCCCTGGTGCTGAACGCCGCTGTCCAGGGTGCTGATTGGTGCAGGGGAGAGAGGCGCGAGATTCAAACTTCCTGCGCTCCTCTCTCCCCTCCTCTTCCTGTCCAGCACCCTGACCGTGCAGCATCGTCCAGCACCAGCTCCTGTGTCCCCCTAAATCGGCATCCATCACCCTCCTGCACCCATCGCCACCCAGGTAGGTTAGGGTCAGTGAGGGAGAGGCACCTTTAGGCAGGGATAGAAGGGAAAAGTTAGAAAAAAAAAAAGCACATTTATTCCAAACTTTTTTTTTTCAACTTTCAGACCCCAGACCCCCCCTGCCACTCGCCCCCCCCCGCATCCCCCCCACCACCAGCTCCCCCCCCACCACCAGCCCCCCTCCCTACCCACCAACCCCCTCCCCCCACCACCAGACCCTTCCCCCACCACCACTTTTTTTTTCTGCGTGCGCTGACTGGCCGGCACTTTTTAGCGTCCGTCCACTGTTAGCGCATCGCCCGCCCCACCACCCCACCGACCGCTGATCAGCGTTGAACCGCTGATCAGCAAGTTTGAACTTTTTTTTTTTTTTTTTTTCCTAACACTTGCCCATTTTTTTTGCCTGGACTTTTTAGTACGTGAACACCCGTGCCCCCACACACACGCACATAGAATAAAGGTTTACACGCACGCACATACACACGCACACACACACACCCATGGCCCGCCGGGTGTTCTCGGCCAAGGAGGCATATGCCCAGATTGCCTCCGACTCTGAGAGCCCCAGTGAGGATGAGGATGACCCCACGTTCCTTTTGTCATCCGCATCCTCCTCATCATCATCGGATGACGATGAGCCACCAAGGCAGCGGAGACGCCGCCAGGCGGAGCCAGGGGCCACACATGCTAGGGATCCTGTGGCCCACCCTAGTACGAGCCGCCCTGGGGTTCGTACTGGTTTCCCGGCCCACCAAATAAGTTCACCGGAGCCCCCTGCCGATGAACTTAGCTGGTGTCCCCCAGTGGACTTTGAGCCTGAGATTCCGGATTTCGCTGGCAATCCTGGAATCCAGATTCCCACAGTGGGGTTTACTGAAATAGACTTTTTTAGTTTTTTTTTTCAGTAACCCACTGGTGAATTTGATGGTGGAGCAGACGAATCTGTACGCCCAACAGTTCGTCGCTCAAAACCCAGGCTCAGTTTTGGCTAGACCCGGTGGCTGGACGCCGGTCAGTGCAGCCGAGATGAGGACATTTTGGGGCCTCGTGCTGCATATGGGTCTAGTCCAAAAACCCAGTGTCAGGCAATACTGGAGTGGGGACGTCCTGTACCAGACCCCACTGTACAGTATGGTCATGACACGTCACCGGTTTGAGGCCATCCGGAAATGTCTGCATTATTCCGATAATGCAGCATGTCCACCCCGAGGTGATCCTGCCTATGACCGGCTGTACAAGATACGGCCGGTCATCGATCACTTTGGGGCCACATTTCAGCAGGCCTACGTACCTGGAAGGGAGGTCGCGGTTGATGAGTCTCTCGTTGCGTTCAAGGGGAGACTCAGTTTCCGCCAATACATTCCCACAAAGCGGGCGAGGTATGGCGTGAAGCTATACAAAATTTGTGAGAGTACCTCAGGGTACACTTACAAATTTCGTGTGTACGAGGGGCGAGATTCCCGGATTCAACCACCAGAATGTCCCCCCACTCTGGGTGTTACCGGGAAACTCGTGTGGGACCTTATGTACCCACTGCTGGATAAGGGTTACCACTTGTACGTGGACAACTTTTATACCAGCATTCCCTTGTTCAGGTCCCTTGCCGCCAGATCCACGTTCGCTTGTGGGACCGTGCGGAAAAATCAACGCGGCCTCCCTGCCTACCCCCTCCAGGTACCTATCCCCAGGGGTGAGACCCGTGCACTTACCAGTGGAAACCTGTTGCTGGTCAGGTATAAGGACAAGAGGGATGTCCTTATGCTGTCCACAATCCACGGTAACAGCACCACCCCAGTCCCTGTGCGAGGTACCGCGGCAACGGTCCTCAAGCCCGATTGTATCGTCGACTACAATCGGTATATGGGAGGAGTTGATCTCTCTGATCAAGTCCTCACGCCATATAACGCCATGCGCAAAACCCGGGCATGGTACAAAAAAGTTGCGGTCTACATGGTGCAGGTTGCCATGTACAACTCTTTTGTACTATCCCGAAGCGCTGGCAGCACAGGGACATTCCTCCAATTCTATGAGGCAGTCCTCAAAGACCTGATCTTTTCGGACCGGGAAAGAGCAGGCCGGAGTACCTCGGGAACTGGAGGCGCCCGGATCGTCCCTGGCCAACACTTTCCAGGTGTGGTCCCCCATACTGGAAAGAAGGGACGAACCCAAAAAAAGTGCAGAGTGTGTCACAAGAGGGGGATACGGAAGGACACCACAACTCAATGTGACACGTGCCCCGATCATCCGGGCCTCTGCATTATCGATTGCTTCAGGGAGTATCACACTTCCATGGAGTACTAAATTTTTATAATCCCCAACAGTTCACTAGAGAACATAAAACACTATGGCTCTCAGACTTTGGAGACACGAAAACTATTTTTCTTTCCCCAAAAAATATTAGTTTTAGTGCAGGCATCCTCAAACTGCGGCCCTCCAGATGTTGTAAAACTATAACTCCCAGCATGCCCAGACAACCTACAGCCATCATCAGGGCATGGTGGGAATTGTAGTTTTACAACATCTGGAGGGCCGCAGTTTTAGGATGCCTGCTTAGTGTCTCCAAAGTCTGAGAGCCATACATATTGGGCATCGTCGCGTGCGTAAAAGTCGTCGCTATAAAAATAACTTTTTACCAAACGCCTCGGATGAACGGTGTTAAAAATATAAAATAAAAACGGTGCCAAAACACCTATTTTGGGCAAAATTTAAATTTAAATCCATTTTGCCGGTAATAAAGCAAGGGTTAACAGCCAAACAAAACTAAACATTTATTGCCCCAATTCTGTAGTTTGCAGAAACACCCCATATGTGGTCGTAAATGGCTATATAGCCGCACGGCAGGGCATAGAACGAAGGGAACTCCATACGGTTTCTGGAAGGCAGATTTTGATGGACAGTTTTTTTTTTTTACACCATGTCCCATTAGAAGCCCCCCCTGATGTAGCCTAGACTAGAAACTCCAAAAAAGTGACCCCATCTAAGAAACTACACCCCTCAAGGTATTCAAAAATTACTTTACAAACTATGTTAACCCTTTAGGTGTTCCACAAAACTAAATAGCGAATGTAGAAACAATTTTAGAATTAAATTTTTTTGTTACATTGCCTCAAAAAAGAGTAATATAGAGCAACCAAAAATCTAATTTACCCCAAAAATTGTCCCAAAACAACAACCACCTTATCCCGTAGTTTCCTAGATGGGGTCACTTTTATGGAGTTTCTACTCTAGGGGTGCATCAGGGGGCTTGAAAGGGTACATGGTGTAAATAAACCAGTCCAGCAAAATCTGCCTTCCAAAAACCGTATGGCGTTCCCCTTCTTCTATGTCCTGCCGTTTAGCCAAACAGTAGTTTACGACCACATTTGGGGTGTTTTTGCAAACTACAGAATCAGGGCAACCCATTTTGAGTTTTGTTTGGCAGTTAACCCTTGTTTTACTCCTGGAAAAAACTGATTATATTGGAAAATTTTCCAAAAAATAGAAATTTCTAAATTGTTTCTCCATCTGCCATTAACTCTTGTGGAACAGCTAAAGGGTTAACAAAGTTTGTAAACCCAGTTTTGAATACCTTGAGGGGTGTACTTTCTTAGATGGAGTCACTTTTTTGAAATTTCTATTCTAGGGGTGCAACAGGGGGCTTCAAATGGGACATGGTATAAACAAAACCAGTCCTGCAAAATCTGCCTTCCAAAACTCATATGGTGTTCCCCTCCTTCTATGTGCTACCGTTCGGCCAAACAGTAGTTTACGACCACATATGGGGTGTTTTTGCAAACTACAGAATCAGGGCAACCCATTTTGAGTGTTGTTTGGCAGTTAACCCTTGTTTTACTCCTGGAAAAAATTGATTATATTGGAAAATTTTCCAAAAAATTGAAATTTCAAAATTGTTTCTCCATCTGCCATTAACTCTTGTGGAACACCTAAAGGGTTAACAAAGTTTGTAAACCCAGTTTTGAATACCTTGAGGGGTGTACTTTCTTAGATGGAGTCACTTTTTTGAAATTTCTATTCTAGGGGTGCAACGGGGGGCTTCAAATGGTACATGGTATAAACAAAACCAGTCCTGCAAAATCTGCCTTCCAAAACCCATATGGTGTTCCCCTCCTTCTATGTGCTACCGTTCGGCCAAACAGTAGTTTACGACCACATATGGGGTGTTTTTGCAAACGACAGAATCAGGGCAACCCATTTTGAGTGTTGTTTGGCAGTTAACCCTTGTTTTACTCCTGGAAAAAATTGATTATATTGGAAAATTTTCCAAAAAATAGAAATTTCAAAATTGTTTCTCCATCTGCCATTAACTCTTGTGGAACACCTAAAGGGTTAACAAAGTTTGTAAACCCAGTTTTGAATACCTTGAGGGGTGTACTTTTTTAGATGGAGTCACTTTTTTGAAATTTCTATTCTAGGGGTGCAACAGGGGGCTTCAAATGGGACATGGTATAAACAAAACCAGTCCTGCAAAATCTGCCTTCCAAAACCCATATGGTGTTCCCCTCCTTCTATGTGCTACCGTTCGGCCAAACAGTAGTTTACGACCACATATGGGGTGTTTCTGCAAACTACAGAATCAGGGCAACCCATTTTGAGTGTTGTTTGGCAGTTAACCCTTGTTTTACTCCTGGAAAAAATTGATTATATTGGAAAATTTTCCAAAAAATAGAAATTTCAAAATTGTTTCTCCATCTGCCATCAACTCTTGTGGAAGACCTAAAGGGTTAATAAAGTTTGAAAAAACAGTTTTGAATACCTTGAGGGGTGTAGTTTCTAGAATGGGGTCATTTTTGGGAGGTTTCTATTATCTAAGCCTCACAATATGACTGCAAACCTGAACTGGTCCATAAAAAGTGGGATTTTGAAGATTTCTCAAAAATTTCAAAATTTGCTTCTAAACTTCTAAGCCTTGTAACATCCCCAAAAAATAAAATATCATTCCCAAAATGCTACAAACATGAAGTAGACATATGGGGAATGTAAAGTCATCACAATTTTTGGGGGTATTACTATGTATTACAGAAGTAGAGAAACTGAAACTTTGAAATTTGCTAATTTTTCAAAATTTTTGGTAAAAAATGTATTTTTTTATGCAAAAAAATTAACTTTTTTGACCCAATTTTAGCAGTGTCATGAAGTACAATATGTGACGAAAAAACAATCTCAGAACGGCCTGGGTAAGTCGAAGCGTTTTAAAGTTATGAGCACTTAAAGTGACACTGGTCAGGTTTGCAAAAAATGGCCTGGTCCTGAAGGTGAAAATGAGCCTGGTCCTTAAGGGGTTAAAGGGGTTGTCCCACTTTGCTTTTTTAATCTTACCAGCAGTAGATGTCCTGATAACTTCCTGGTTTGGCTCCTGTAGTTGAGTGAAGGCCGGCCACGCCTCCTCATGACTCACCCTGAGAGCTCAGTCCTTGCGTGCTCGTTCATGTGGATGAGTCATCCACATGGAGCCGACAATGTGTGTGAGGTCCCGCCCCCCCCCAGTATAATAAACATTGAGTGCGGCCCCCCCAGTATAATATACATTGAGTGCGCCCCCCCAGTATAATATACATTGAATGCGGCCACCCCCCCCCCCCCCAGTATAATAAACATTGAGTGCGGCCCCCCCCAGTATAATATACATTGAGTGCGCCCCCCCAGTATAATATACATTGAGTGCGGCCACCCCCCCCAGTATAATATACATTGAGTGCGCCCCCCCCAGTATATTATACATTGAGTGCGGCCACCCCCCCAGTATAATATACATTGAGTGCGGCCACCCCCCCCCCCAGTATAATATACATTGAGTGCGGCCCCCTCCCAGTATAATAAATATTGGTGGCGCAGTGGAAAGTGCCAATGAGGGTTAAAAAAATAAATAAAAAATTAACTCACCTCCACCAATTGATCGCGCAGCTGCCTGGTCTCCTGTTCTTGCTTCAGGACCTGTGGTGACGTCACTGAGCTAATCACATGGTCCATTACCATGGTGATGGATCATATGATGTACCATGTGATGACCACAGTGATGTCACCACAGGTCCTTTCACAGGTCCTAAAGAAAGAACAGGAGACCGGCAGCTGCGCGATCAATTGGTGGAGGTGAGTTAATATATATATTTTTTTTTTAACCCTCATTGGCACTTCCCACTGCGCCACCAATGTTTATTATACTGGGAGGGGGCCGCACTCAATGTATAATATACTGGGGGGGGTGGCCGCACTCCAATGTATATTATACTGGGGGGGGGGGGGCCGCACTCAATGTATATTATACTGGGGGGGGTGGCCGCACTCAATGTATATTATACTGGGGGGGGGGGAGCGCACTCAATGTATATTATACTGGGGGGGGAGCGCACTCAATGTATATTATACTGGGGGGGGGGGGGGGCGCACTGCGCCACCAATGTTAATACAAATGCAGGAGGTGGGTGCCGGAGTGAAATAGCCGGCACCCGACCTCTATGATAGGGGGCTGTGATCAGCGGCAGTTAACCCCTAAGGTCCCGCTCCCTGTCATAGAGGTCGGGTGCCAGCTATTTGATTCCGGCACCCGCCTCCTGTATTTGCGCATGCGCGGACGTGCGCGTACTTGTAGGAATGGAGAGGCGGCCCGAGTACTTGTTCAGCTGTTGTGCGCAGGCGCGGCACAGCGATGCGGCCGGACGAAAGAGGCCGTATCCATGGGATACTGAAATCAACAAAGGGATCGCATAACAGGATTTTTTGTAAGAAAGGTAGCTTTTTGATTATGACATGGATAGGAAGATATGTTCTGTGGGGGTAAATAGATTAGATAAAACCTATTTAATGAAGTGGGACAACCCCTTTAAGCCCAAAAATGGTGTATATGTTATGATAAATGACCCTATTTGTTTGTAAACCAGGCAATTGGCTTAATTTCAATTCATGAACAAAGCAATAAAAATACTATAAAACTGGACTGTGCATTTTCCACAATCTTAATTTTTAGCAACAATAGAGTTAATAAGGCATCCCAGAGAAAGCTACATGCATTTGTCATTTCCCCACATCAATTTCCTGGGGTACAAAAGTCACAAACCCTGTGTTTATGACTTTTTAAACACCATTGCGCCTAAATCTAGGTGCAAGTGACATTTCTATGCCGCCCTTCCCACCTTCTCAAGTGGCAAGGGTGGGGAGTTGGCAGTACCATCAGGCTGAGCTGCCATAGATTTCAGTCTGGGCACATGGACAACTTGAGGATGCGCATCATTTATCACCAGGCATGCACCTTGTCATAAATTAGGCACATCCTCTGCGCCTAGGCCATGTGACAGATGACTGTGGCGTCACATGGCCTAGCAAAAGCTGGAGAAGGGCGTGCCACTGCTGCAAGTGCCACTGCATTCTCAAACAGCTGATCAGCGGGAGTCCTGGGTGTCGGACCCCCACAGACTGGATACTGATGAACTATCCAGAGAATAGGTCATCCCTAAAAATAAATCTCAGAACACCCCTTTATATTTAATAAGTGAATTATCTAGTTCATGGGTTTTTCTTTTTGCTGAGGAAATCCCATGAATCCTGTTAGCCTGCAAAGTACAAGCCTACACAAACTGAAGTAGTGCAATCCTATTAATCAATAAAGTAACTTTAAATAATGTTTAAATATTTTTTATTTATAACCCCTTTTCTATACCTTTTCACCCCCTCTTTTTCTATCCTCCCTAGCTGGACTGTGGATGGGCAGCAGCCCCGTACCATCTGACCCTCTCTCTCAAAGCTCTATAAGCTTAACTAAAGAGAGTCACTGTATACTCAGTGGCAGTGCCAATGGGGTATCTTCTCTGCTTATTAGAGGAAGAGAATGGTGTTACCCTTATTCAGCAACCTCTCTGACATGCAGAGAAAATGCTAAAGATTATGAAACAGTATGCTCACCAAAACAGAAATCCATCCACACAGCCAAAGAGAAGATCCAGCAGAAAGACCATAGGAGTAGAGATGTCCCGAACTATTCGCCAGCGAATAGTTCCCAGCGAACATAGCTTGTTCGCGTTCGCCGCGGCGGAACATATGCGATGTTCGGTCCACCCCCTATACGTCATCATTGAGCAAACTTTGACCCTGTACCTCACAGTCAGCAGACACATTCCAGCCAATCAGCAGCAGACCCTCCCTCCCAGACCCTCCCACCTCCTATCAAATAGCAAGGACAGCATCCATCTTAGGGACAGCATCCATCTTAGGGACAGCATCCATCTTAGGGACAGCATCCATCTTAGATTCATTCTGAAGCTGCAGTATCACAAATTTGACAAAGTTGTAATCGCAATGCAATTAATACAGGTTATATTAATCGCATTGCGAATTCAACTTAGAGCTGGTTTCCTAATGGTTACAGTGGCGTTGCTATGCGGTAGAAAATGGTGTCACCCCTGCCCGCCCCCCCCCCCCCCCCCAAGCCATAATAAAGAGATAAAGAGAGAAAAAGAGAAGTCACTAAGTCAGCTCCAATCAGATATTTGCATAGACCCAGAGTCTTGGTCTATGTGCAGATATCTGATTGGAGCTGACTTAGTGACTTCTTATTTTCTCTTTTGCACATAAACGTTTAAACTATATTCCTTAGTAAAAATGACCAGTCCACACCATGTGGGTCTATATTTATGAGGGCCCCCCTGAGCAAAGATTATTAAATGTGGCCTGGTGGCCCCAGCCCACAGTTCAACCCAACCCCTTATGTCTCCTGGCCTGGGGCCGTCTCTATAATAATCCACAGTAATTCATGAATGGGGTTAGGTTATTAACTTATTATTATTTGGGTGTTATTAAAATAATTTGGTCTATAAAGTCAGAGCCGCTCTACCTACCTCCTCCTCCCGGCACCAGAGACTCCTGCAGGGCAGCTGCTGCGGCGCCCCACCACTCACCAGGCTGCAGTGAGTCACACCCCCGTCCCCCTTTACCACGTGACGGTGCGACCAATACAACCATTATGAACTCAGACCTAAGTTGTATAATGCAGGTTATATTAATCGCATTGCGAATTCAACTTAGAGCTGGGTTCCTAATGGTTGCATTGCTAGAATATAACGAAGATTGAGAATATAGTGCTGTATTCGTTATATTCGTCAATTCTAACAATACAACCATTAGGAACTCAGATCTAACTTGTAATCGCAATGTGATTAATGCAGGTTATATTATTCGCTTCTTATTCGCGAATTCAACTTACCACACTCTGCGTCAACTACGTAATTTTCCATGGGAGTTCTGCCATGGATCCCCCTCCGGCATGCCACAGTCCAGGTGTTAGTCCCCTTGAAACAACTTTTCCATCACTATTGTGGCCACAAAGAGTACCTGTGGGTTTTAAAATTCGCCTGCCTATTGAAGTCTATGGCGGTTCGCCCGTTCGCGAACATTTGTGGAAATTCGTGTTCGCCGTTTGCGAACGGAAAATTTTATGTTCGCGACATCACTACATAGGAGCAGAGAAACACACGAGTGTCCACCTATAGTTAGAAGACCAGAAATACTAGATGGCACTATAAATGTAAAAATGTATATGAATTATTTAAAAACATAAAATTATGAATGGAATTATGTCTTCAATTACCATATCTTTTTATCTATATCCATATCAACCATTATTGTGTTTCTATTAATATACAAGAAAAAAACCGGCACTTTACTGCTTGTGGAATTTTTCGCTTTATTCAAAGCATGGATACAGCGCTACTCAGAGCAACACGTGTTTCGGCTCAACAATGAGCCTTTGTCAAGCATGATGAACATTGGTTACAAATGAATTTAAATAGTGCGCCATGACCGGCGTTCAGACGTGTTGACGTCACGTTGCCATAGTAACATTGTGTATACAAAATAGAAAGGTTACAAATGAAGACATAATCGATAGATCACTGTAATTTGTGATCACAATGCTGAATGAATATTTTGTAATAAACTACATAAAAGAAAAGGACAAGTAATCAAAAAGGCAAGTCAGCAAGCATGTGGTGAAAACAGACAAAAAAACATTTAAGCTGAAAAATTAATTATAATTACCCTGAGATATCTCTATGTCTTACAGGCTAAACTTAGTTCAAGGAATTTTCCATGTTGTCATTTTTGGTCATTATCTTCATTTTTCATTTTTTCTGTGACTAAATATAACAATAAAAAAAGGACAAAATAAATCAAATGCGATAATACTCAACAGTAAGCAACCAGTGGCGTACCGCCCATAGAGGCAGACCACGCCACTGCTATGGGGCCCGCGGCACTGGGGGGCCCGTAGCGCAGATAAGGCCCCGCCCACACTATTTGGCCCCGCCCACTCACGGCCTTTTTTCCCCAGGGCCCAGCCCCAACATCAACTCATCATCGCAATCGCCGCGCCGCCCCCCCCCCCCATGTTTAGCTGAATCGCCTCCCAGAGGCGCGGCTAAGTCCTCAAACACCTGCCCCCCTCCTCAGCGCCGCGCTCTGCAAACACCCGATCCTCCTCTCGTCGGCGTACAGGGTGCATGTAGCAGTGTAGCATGATGCTACACTGCTGCATGTACCCTGTACACACACAGCTCTGCTACATGCTAGATTAATGCTCCCCCCCCCCCCCTCCCCCCAGACAGACTTACAGGGAGCCGCAGAGCAGGGAGCCTGGCAGGGACTCGGTGACTCACGGTTCTTTTAACTCAAAAGAATCAAATGAGTCTCTGACTCATTCGATTCTTTTAACTAATAGACTCAGCCGATTCTCCGAGTCCCTGCGACTCCCCCTGTGCTGGGAGTCAGTGCTGGCTGCCTCTGATTGGTTGGAGGGTGGGGAGGGGCGGGGCTAGCGTCCACTGCCGGCTCCTATTTCACTGCCTGCTGCTGCCTCTATGCTGATCTGACTGAGCCGTTTCATTCGGATCGGCTCAGTCAGAGGAACCGACTCTTCCGGATCAGTGAACTGAATCGGTTCAAAAGAACGATTCGTTCATGATCCGGACATCACTACTGTACACACACAGCTCTGCTACATGCTGTAGCAGAGCAGGAAGTCTGGTAGGGACTCGGTGACACGATTCTTTTAACTAAAACTCTCAGACAATTATCACAGTCTGCTCCACTGCAGCAGAGCTGTGTTTGCCAGAAGCCAGTCCCTCCTGACCTTCGGTTCACTTGAGAGCCGACTCAGCAAGTGAACCGAAGATTCGATGAGCTGAACATGCGCATTGATCTTCAGTTCACTTGCTTCTGCCGGCTCATGAAGTGAACCGAAGATCCGATTCATGAATCGGTTCATTTGAATGAGCTGATTCAAATGAACCGATTCATTTGAAAGATCCGAACTTCCCATCACTATCGGCGTCCCAAATGCCGCGCAGGCGCAGTGCCGGCGATTGCCTGCGCTCTGATAATACGGCTGAGGGCAACAGTTTCAACATCGTCACTGGGCATGCGCCGAGCCCAGTGACGATGTTGAAGCTGTTGCCCTCAGCCGTATTATCAGAGCGCAGGCAATCGCCGGCACTGCGCCTGCGCGGGATTTGGGACGCCGACGAGAGGAGGATCGGGTGTTTGCAGAGCGCGGCGCTGAGGAGGGGGGCGGGTGTTGAGGACTTAGCCGCGCCTCTGGGAGGCGATTCAGCTAAACATGGAGGCGTTAGTAGTTTTCATATTTAGGCGGGCACGGCACTTCAGAGGGGCACCGTTCCTGGGCACCGTGGAGAAAGAAAAACGCCCCTCTGGGCTCCAGTCCTTACAGCGTCATTTGCTTATCCTAAGAATCGATTTTTAGAAGAAAGGACAAGACTGACATGGAAAAGAAGAACACAGATGGAAAAAGGTACTTTATTAAACATGGATCCATGAGTACCTTTTTTCCATCTGTCTTGTTCTTTTGATTGTGAGTCTTGTCATTTCTTCAAAAAATCAATTCTTCTGATATGTAAATGACGCTGTAAGGAGCCCAGAGGGGCGTTATTCTTTCTCCACGGTGCCCAGGAACGCCCCTCTGAAGTGCCGTGCCCGGCTAAGTTTGAAAACTAATAACGCCTCCAAGTTCATCTAAATCGCCTCCCAAATCCGATCCTCCTCTCGCTGGCATCCCAAATCCCGCGCAGGCGCAGTGCCGGCGATTGCCTGCGCTATGATAAGATGACTGACGGCACTGCGCCTGCGCGGGATTTGGGATGCCGGCGAGAGGAGGATCGGGGTGTTTGCCGCAGAGCACGGCACTGAGGAGGGGGGGTGTTGAGCACTTAGCCGCGCCTCTGGGAGGCGATTTAGATGAACTTGGAGGCGTTATTAGTTTTGAAACTTAGGCGGGCACGGCACTTCAGAGGGGCGTTCCTGGGCACCGTGGAGAAAGAATAACGCCCCTCTGGGCTCCTTACAGCTTCATTTACATATCATAAGAATCGATTTTTTTGAAGAAATGACAAGACTCACAATCAAAAGAACTAGACAGATGGAAAACAGGTACTCTGTTAAACATGGATTCATGAAAAAAAAATTGGGGGTAAATTGCTAGTGACAGATTCCCTTTAAGGCTACTTTCACACTTGCGTTCAGAGCGGATCCGTCTGGTGTCTGCACAGACGGATCCGCACCTATAATGCAAACGCTTAGATCCGTTCAGAACGGATCCGTTTGCATTAACATGAACAAAAAAAAAAAACTTTTTTTTTTTTTGTTCATGATAGTGCAAACGGATCCGTTTTGACTTTACATTGAAAATCAATGGGGGACGGATCTGTTTGAAAATTGAGCCATACTGTGTCAACTTCAAACGGATCCGTCCCCATTGACTTACATTGTAAGTCTGGACGGATCCGTTTGCCTCCGCACGGCCAGGCGGACATCCGAACGCTGCAAGCAGCGTTCAGGTGTCCGCCTGCTGAGAGGAGCGGAGGACAGACGGAGCCATACTGATGCATTCTGAGCGGATCCGCATCCACTCAGAATGCATTAGGGCTGGACGGATCCGTTTGGTGCCGCTTGTGAGAGCCTTCAAACGGAACTCACAAGCGGAGACCCGAACGCAAGTGTGAAAGTAGCCTAACATGGCACCCCAAATAAGGAGACCTGCAGGCTGCAGCAGATATCCCATGTGACAGGTCACCCCCAGGAAACCCCTAACAGTTTCTGTAGGTCATGTATAAATTTATTTAATGGGGGTGTGGCATGGGAGGAGCAAGGTCAGGAAGTGGGAGGGGCCATGGTGGGTAGTGGGCGGGGTTAAGGGGCCCAATTCAGATTTTTGCTATGGGGCCCAGTGATTCCTATGTACGCCTCTGTAAGCAACATCAATACCTCACAAAAAAGCACTCAATTCATACTCTCGATTAAGACCCTTTGGTTCAAGAGTTTGCAAAGTGTGAATCCAAAAACTTTCCCGTTTTTTAAGCATTAGCAACCTGTTACCACCTCTACGTGGTTGCTGAATCTGCTCAATAATTTGGAATCTTAATTGTGATACATTGTGAAAACATCAATCAAAATGAAAGGGAATAGGTAATAGCAAATTTTTCTTCCGTATACTGGACTTGTGGTTACTGAACCTATTTTTCATTCTGGTAGATGTCTCACCAATGTACACCAGGCCACAAGGGCACTTCAACAGGTACACTACATAATTGCTGTCACAAGTAAATAATCCTTTAACCGGGAATTGTTTACCTGTGTGCGGATGGGAAAAGGATTCACCCTTAATCACTGCAGAACAATGGACACACTGCAGACAAGGGAAGGTGCCCTTCTTAGGAGTAGAAAGAAAAAGTTGGCGTGGCATCTTAATAGTGCCACCTATATCCGCTTTAACGATTGTGTCCCTAATGTTTTTTGTTCTTTTATAACAAATCATGGGGACATCTCTGAATTCAACAACATCAGGGTAAGCCGCACGCACAATCCCCCAATGTTTATTGATCACGTGACGAAACTTATTAATCCACGGATGATACTTGACAATAAAAGGTAACCGTCTATTGTCACTACAAGATCTTTTTATCTATATCAACCATTATTGTGTTTCTATTAACATTAGAAGATAGATATATAGATAGTATAGTATATATATGATATAGTATATATGTTCATAGTATATCATCCAAAAATAATTTATAAATTTAAAAACCCTGAGATAACAATTTAACCTCAGTTAACATTTAGTATTGCTTTGGATCATGCCTCATAGTTGAGGAAATTAGTTAAAGGGGTTGTTCGAGTTATTTTGTTGTTCTTTCTATGTTCCTAACTGGGCAAATATAACAACTTTACAATTAACTCACTTTATCTCCAGTGGTTGGTTTCTCAGATTTCACTGAGGGTCACATGACCTTGATGTCAGCTTCTCTCCCTGCTCTGATAAAGTTTGTTTACAAGCCTGTAAACAAGATGTCACTTTGCTGGCCACGCCCCCTTCACTGCCGTCTTCTCTGTCCTAGGATTCTTAACCCCTTCAGCTGCACAGACTGGGTAGCTGCAGGCAGTGAGGAGACAATGCTGGGCACTGGAGCTGACAGACTAGAGAGAGCATTGCACAAGAAGGTAGGGGGAAGATCCTGTGTGTATTAGCAGTGTTATTATACAGCATAGTTCTACACATACAAGTTGCTGCTGATTCTCCCAGCATTAAGGGCAGCATTTGTATCCACTCCCTTAGCAGTGACATTATACAGCTGGGACTTGTAGTTCTACAAATACAAGTTGCTGTTGATTCTCCCAGCACTCAGGGCAGCTCTTGTATCCACTCCCTTAGCAGTGTCATTATACAGCTGGGACTTGTAGTTCTACACATACAACATGCTGCTGATTCTCCCAGCACTCAGGGCAGCTCTTGAATCCACTCCCTTAGCAGTGTAATTATACAGCTGGGACTTGTAGTTCTACACATACAAGATGCTGCTGATTCTCCCAGCAGGCAGACATGTCACACAGGGCAGCTCTTGTAGCCACTCCCTTAGCAGAGCAGGGGGAGAGGCAGAGATTGTTTTTATTGCATGTAAACAAAGGGCCAGAAAAGAACTAGGGAAACAAGGAAAGATATATATTTTTTTGCCTTAAACTTGCTTAGCTTAGTTATATATTGCTGCCCATCAGATTTTCAGTGCTATATATATATTTTTTTTTTATAAACTCGAATAACACCTTAAAATACACATCTGTTAAGAAACAATGGCAATGTGAAAAATGGTGTTTACCAAAGCAAATCAAATACCAAGGCAGAATACAGTGACATTCATCATGCGAAAAAATAGGTAAAAGGTATATTAGGGTATTAATAGTCTAAGCATGTGTATGATATGTGAGTCTCAGCTTTATGGCATATTTCTTACCAATGCCTAAAAATCTAAAGGACTTTTTGTCGTACAAAAGTAGCACACATAAACAAGTCTCAGCTGATAAAGAAATGTCACGTGTTACACAAAGTCAAACCTTTACCAGTTACAGTACTGATGAATCTGTCCCATTTGTCCCCTAAAGCAGGGGTGCACCACCAATGAGGCCAGGTGAGGCGATCGCCTCAGGCAGCACCAAGTAGGGGCAGGAGGGGGGAAGCGGAAGGGCAATGGGCAATGAGCACTTCAATGGTGGCAAAGGGGTTAGGTTAAGAAATTGGCATTAGTGGGGTGCCATTTCAGTTTTCGCCTCAGGCAGCAGAAAGGCTAGGTGCACCCCTGCTCTAAAGAATGTACAAATTAGGGTCATATTCCAGGCCAATAACAAGCATTGATTGCCGATATTCTAGTTGATTGGCACTCGCTTAAAGGGTCTTGAAAAGTGCCTGATACAAATGAATGACAAACGATCATTATTAGAAATGAGTTAAGTATTAAAAAATGTAATTTAACTGCTTTGCCGAATTTTACAAAACAATTAGCTTTATGATGAGTTACTTTGTCACAAAGCGCATTTCTTTGTAAGATGTGGGTGCATCTGTCACAGTGCGGTTCACTGTGCCGTTTTCTGTGTAGGCTGGCTGCAAGCACCCTTGCGTATTGGCTGCAGGCCGAAATCCTGTGCAGGCTGGTTGCTAGGGGCTTCATGCTGGCTGCGGGGTCTGTTGTGAACCACCTGTGTATGTTTGCTCTCTCCGTCTCTGCGGTGTCATGGGAGGTTGTTCCCTGTGATGCTTCTGATTGTCTGTGGTGCCGGGTTGGTTGTGCTCAGGCGTACTGGCTGCAGGTGTCTCCGTGTATGCCAGTTGCCAGGGGCAATGCCCAGTTCTGTACCTGTGTAGCCTGTTGTTCTGAGCTCCAGTTCTAATGGGGTTAACTCCTCCTGTGTGCTGTGCCTGGGTGTGGCTTTCCAGGTGCCTCGTTACCCAGCTATATAGACCTGGGACCTGTGGTTCTGGGGGTCAGTCTTTGTTAGTCTGTCCTGTCTGTGGCTGCTGGGTGTAGCACCTCGCTTCTGTTCCTGGGGGTTTTCCATCTACCCTTCTGCGTGGTGTCGCCTGGTTTTGCATCAAGTGTCTGTTCTCCGGTTCCTGTTCTGTTATGGTGCATATGTCATGTTCTGATCTGTACCTGCCCTGATGTATCATGTTATGCCTTGATCTGTTCTTGCTATGTATCATGTTATGGTCTGTTATCCTGTTCTGCTCCATATATCGCCTAGCAGTGCGTAACTGCATCTGAGAGCCTGGCAGTGCTTAACTGCTTCCGATGTATCCTGTCCCATGTCTGTCCTGTAGTGCCCTTGGCTTCTGTCCTGTTCTGTCCATGTCTGCCTGTTCCGTTCTGCCTTCAGAAGAGGTTTCCTGTGTTCCCTGGAGGGGGAATGCCCGTATGCCTGATTGCCCATTCTCTGTTCTGTGCAGCTCTGCCTGGGGC
Source organism: Bufo gargarizans (assembly GCF_014858855.1). Taxonomy (NCBI): domain Eukaryota; kingdom Metazoa; phylum Chordata; class Amphibia; order Anura; family Bufonidae; genus Bufo; species Bufo gargarizans. Next base: position 460,262,997 of record NC_058080.1, on the reverse strand, counting down.
CGCTTAGCTTCTATTGCTTGCGGCGCAGGTAACTGCTTCTGTCTTTTCTCTGCCTGTTCTGTGCAGCTCTGCCTAGGGCCGCTTAGCTTCTATTGCCTACAGCCCATGCAACAGCTTCTGTCTCTGCTCTTGCCTGTTCTGCACCTTGTATCTCTGATCTGTGGTTCTCCATGTATTGCATTGCTCCCGGTTACGTATCTGTCTGTGCCCGTATGTTTATGCTTCCTGCCGGTACCTAATTCAGGTACCTCCTGGTCTGTCTGAACCAGCTGCCACTGACTCGGTTTACGCGCTGAAGTAGCCCCTGGCAACTACCTTTGGCCCAAGCCTATCCTCACCATCTGAGGCTCCAGTGAATACCAGGTATTGCTTAGTTACGCCCCTCCAGAGTATTGCCAGTCAGTGGCACAGTGGGTCCACACCCACTGTTCCGTGTAGTGCGTCTGTGTGTACATCTGTTTGTCTTGTTACAGCTCTTGCTTTATGTTGCGGCTGGTCTGTTTTACCTGTATACTGGTTCCCTGATGTCCCGTAGGTCTGCTTTGGACCACCCGGCACGTGACAGCATAATTGTACCCCTCAGATGCTGTGTTAATAGCTGATTGCAACATCTGACAGTAATAACAGAGTGTAAAATAAAATAAAAAATATAAAAAAATTATAAATTACATCATATTTGCCTCATTCATTTGCTTACAACGGGCCGGCTTCTGCCATCTTCATTGAAGATCTGGCGTGAATTCTCACGTGGCCCGTGATAACGTCATCATGTTGGCCGGTGTGGTGATGTCACGTCACCGCGGACGGCATTTTGTGCAAGATCTTCAATCAAGATGGCGGCGGCCAGCCTGTCACAAGTAAATAGATGAGGTAAGCAGTGTTCCATAGTGCAGCTTCCATAATGCCCCCCACTGTAGGCCCGCTCACCACTGCAGCCCCCCACCAGGACTTCAAAAAACTGAATTCTAGCGTGGCTTACCCCAGCAATGCACACAATATTTGCTGTGTGCACTGCCAGGGTCGGCAGCCCCAGGACTAAGAACAAAGTAGATGGTGTTCCCTAGTGGGCTAAAGGACCTTCCAGACATTATTGCCCATGTGACCAGATTTGTGGGGGAGGAGCCTGTTTCCCTAACTACGGAGAGGAGCCCTGCTGGAGTGTGGTGAGGCCTAGCTGAAGTATTGTGCAAGGGCCAGAGGGGGGGGGGGGTGTCCCTGTGTGTATGTGTGTGTCCCTGTGTGTATGTGTGTGTCCCTGTGTGCAGGTGTGTGTCCCTGTGTGCAGGTGTGTGTCCCTGTGTGTATGTGTATGTCCCTGTGTGTCTGTATATATGTGTATATGTGTGTGTATATTGTTCAGATAGCCGAAGGCTACAAAGCTCCTGTTTCTGGTCAAATAAAACTTAACATTTATTTCTATCAATAAAACTTATACAAAACAGGAGAAAGAAAAGAAAGAAAAAACTTTTTGAAATTTAAGGGTGCTGTGATGATACTAACGGCAGTAAACTGGGATTTAATTCCCATAAGTGCGTCCTAAATTGCTTTGGGATGATTCCCACTAGCGCCACCTAAGATATCACTGCTATCATATAGATTGTTCAGAGATAGACTCATATATATCGCTAGGAGAGATTCCTTATTAGCGCCACTCTAAGTGTAGCCACTGCCGCTTATGCGTCCAAGTTTAGTGAGTCTGCAGTTTTCACTACTCAAACACTGAATCCATCACACACCTAATTAAAAAGATATCAAGCTAGAGCTCCCCCAACATGTTTCGCCACTAGATGTGGCTTCATCAGGGGATGGAGCTACTACCAACACGAGTGCTTCGTAAGTGGATGTTTATAACTGTTAGGGGTGGGCTCTTAGTCATCCTCTGCCCAATCCCTATTCAGAACTCGTGTGACAGCGTGATCATCCTATCCAGTACCTTGAGAGCTTCTCTTCCGTCATATATTCGCGTCACCCCTTCAAGCGCGCATGCGTCAGAACTTAGAAGATTTTCCCTTTATTACTCTGTGTGCCTATTGCGCATGCGTCAATACTTCTAATCGAGTCCCGTTCAACAACGTCTACTGCGCATGCATCAACACTTCTATTAGAGTCCTATTCGGTAACGTCTACTACGCATGCCCCCATACTTAGAAATTTTTACCTTTAGCTATACAATATACTTACAGATGTCTATTGGGCATGTGTGGACACTTTACTTCCGATTCTTTTTCTTAGGTCTCTGGTGTGCATGTCTTGGGACGTAGAATATATTCTCTGCTTTTTGATCTAGATAGGGTATCCACGCATGCGTCGGCACTTTGAAGTTATATCTCTATTATATATGTAGCCATACTCGCCTGGCAGTTTGAATTTTGCCATATTATTCCTCACCATGTGTCTCTGTTTATTTAAGCGACAGTGTTATGGCTTGTCTGCTATCCATATATATATATAAATATATAGGGACTTAGTTCTTTCATATCTTTAATTATACAATCTAAGATCTTCTTATTATTCATTTTCTCCTCATTTTTTACAGGAGGGAAGGGGGGGGGGGGGCGTTTTTTCCAAAATACCGGAAAGGATTGATTTCCTCCTTCCCTTTCTCCAGGTAAGTTAACCTTATATTTGTATTTTTTCCATTTTTTTATTATTTGTATCAATGTTCGTACCAATATTTCTACATTCAATAAATGAATTGGCCTTATAGTTTCATTGATTAGTAGCATTATTATATTAACTAAGGGATTTTTGAGGTCTTTTGTTGGTATACTCTTTCCCTTTTTCCCTGCTCTTGCATAGAGAGAGGGAGGAACTTCCTATTTTTATTTTTGTAATCAAATAAATGCCGTGAAGGAGAACCCTTCATTTAGTCCTTGTGGACTCATCCGTTCCTCAACATCTGTGTATCCACCTAGCCTCACTCTGCAGTAGTTTTTTATCAAGACTACCTCCTCTTGGTCCTAGAGATATTTTCTCTATACCCCAGAAGCGCAGTACTGTGCTCTTGTTGTTATGAAAGTACTTAATGTGTCTGGCTATTGCTGTGTCTTTACCTGTTTCTATGGTACTTAAGTGGCCCGATATTCGACGTCGCAACTCCTGTGTGGTTTTATGTGTGTGTATGTCCCTTTGTGTATCCCTGTGTATGTTCTGTGTGTGTGTGTGTCCTTGTCTGTATGTGTGCATGTCCCTGTGTGTATGTGTCTGTGTATCCCTGTGTGTGTCACAGTGAGTATGTGTGTGTGTGTCCCAGTGTGTATGTGTATGCTCCAGTGTGTGTGTGTGTGTCCCAGTGTATGTGTGCCCCAGTGTGTGTGTCCCAGTGTATGTGTGCCCCAGTGTGTATGTGTGTGTGCCCCAGTGAGTGTGTGTGTGTGTCCCAGTGTGTATGTGTGTGTGTGTGTGTCCCGGTGTGTATGTGTGTCCCTGTCCCGGTGTGTATGTGTGTCCCTGTGTGTTACCCTGTATGTATGTGTCACCATGCTCATAGTGTTCCTATATCCTGACTCAGGACATTTTGTGCTGGGCCGCGTTGCTTCTGAAAGATCAGAAGGACAGAAAGCAGAACTGCAGCATGGTAAGAAGAAGGAGGAGGAGGCAGCGCCGCCAGCATGCAGTCCTGTGGGAGAGGCACAGGGAGGCACACTGAGGACATAGGTAACACTACCAGATCATCTGCACTACTGTTATCTGTGATTTTACATAGGACCGCAGGTAACACTACCACATCATTTGCACTATTTTTATATGTGGTTTTACACAGGATTGTGGGTAACACTACTATATTTTCTGTACTCAGAGAGCCATCACTTTGTTATATGGGACTGCAGGTGATATCTACTACATTATCTGTTCTCAGAGAGTTATCACTGTGCTATTTGTAGTGTTACATAGGACTGCAGGTAAGACTTTTATGGCATGTCCACAGGAGTTTGATGGATTCAGATACCACAGGTCCCATTCTCCCATAGAAGTAAATGGAAGGTGCCACACATGTTGAGCCACCTCTCCATACACTGCTATAGGAGTCAGCATCTGTCACACTTTTATTGTAAATCCACAGAAACGCTAGAGATGAGAATTCCCCTTTAAATTATGGTCACATAGTATTGTAGGTCACTCCGTGGTTGCTACATAGGAATGCACCGTTAGTAAGAGATTGCCCACCTTTCACCATGTATCGCCCAGTTACCTAACTACTCTGCTCAGCAACAGCAGAGGCTTAGAGGGAACACTGGAGGTAAGTATTTTCTTTTTGTTTTTTTACACCATTTTAGGGAAAATCGATTCACTGCCACGAAGCACGAGGAAATTCGGCTTTGCGGCAAATCAAATTTCCCCTGAAATTTGGATTGAAGTCCCCTGCGTGGACATTGATTCGCTCAACACTAATCATTATAACGTTTCAGGTGATTGCTGGCACATTTACATGGGGCTATTACCAGGATTAAGTGTTTGTAGGAACGTTCAATAATTGGCCCGATCCTCATCAAGTGTAACAGGGCTATTAGCAAATAGAAATGTAATTACAGATTACAGGTCATACAGGAGTGTCTCCCACTCCGGGATCTCTTTGATGATTCACTAATATAGTTCATAACAATAAGTGGCTCCACAAACAGCTGTTCATTTAAATGTTCTGCATGTAATACTACATTCCCACAGGGAAAATGTACTGCTGGGCAGTAACAACTGAGTTCTTTAACCCCTTCCCGACACAGCAAATTTCAAATTTTCATTTTTTACTATTTGTCTTTTTTTATTTACATAGATGTATTTGGACTTGTTTTTCACAAGATAAATTGTACTTTCTAATGTCACCATTTACTATTGAATATGATGTAGTGGAAAGCTGAACAAAATGGGTGGAATTGGAAAAAAACACTATTTTGTCGTTGTTTTAGCGGTTTTGTTTTTACAGCATTCCTTATGGGGTAAAAAAAATGGTGTCATCTTGATTCTCCAAGTCAGTAAAATTACAGTAATACCATTTTTTTTTTCTCCTTTGTTGTAAAAGTCAGCACAAAATGGATAAAATTAAAATAAAATGTGTGTTGAAAACAGTTGAGGAGGATTGGGCTTCTTATTGGAATTGTAAGGCTAAAGACCCTGTTTGACACAGAGTATTGGATGTGACAGAGAGTAGAGTGGGTGTATGGACAAAAGCTATAATTGTATGGGATAAGAAGCCCTAGGCTGTAGAAACAGCATTTTGTGTCAGATAATGTGAGAAAATAAAAGCCTATTGTTGAACAAAACAATTCTGACATCATCTATTCAATACAGTTGGATCTTATTTTACAAAGTCATAGAATTGAATGAAATTTTCAAGATAAAGCAAATAAATCGGAAATTTTGAAGAAACATAACGTGTAAAGGCTGTATTACACTGGCTGATATTTCAGCCGATAATTGCTAACGAGCATTCGCAGTGTAATACTGCTGGCGATTTTCCGATGAACGAGCAGACTCGTTGATCAGGCAATTCTGATTTTTGAGCATGCTTAAAAATCAGAGCTTGCAGGCGGCAGATCATGCTGCCTAATAGAGATCTGCTGCCAGCAAATCCCTAGACAGTATGGGGACGAGCGATTTGAGTTCTACTATCTCTCCTTGGGGAGACAGCACCTTAATCGGCATGAGGAAACTTATAGGCAGATTAAGGCACTCTCTCCCCGAGGAGAGCTAGTACCTCCAAATCCTGACTTAGGCCTCTCACCCCGTTAAGCCAGTACTCTCTGCTCTGCACTGATGAAGACAATTACCTTGAAACAGCTGTCTCCTGACAATCGCTTGCTTATCTGCCTGTCTAATTCAGGCTTAACTGTGGTTTCAGGTAACGTTTCAGAATAAATTGCTATGTGTGTGTACATGAGCAATAATCCTGTTTCTGGTCATTATATGACTTGCTTCTGTAACCTCATCGGTCCACAGGACTTGTTTTAAAATGCATTAGACTTCTTTAGATGTTCTTTTGCAAACGTCTGACACTGAATTTTGTGGTGAGGATGCAGGAGAGGTTTTCTTCTAATGACTCTTCCATGGCCGTATTTGTGTGTCCCTGAACAGACTCCAGAGTCTGCTAAATCTTCCTGGATTCTAATTTGCCTTTCTAGCAATCCTACAAGCAGTTGTTTTTGAAAATGTTCTTGGTCTTCCAGACCTTCTCTCGACCTCCATTGTTCCTGTTAACATTTCTTAATTACATTGAGGCAACCTAAAAAGCTTTGCTATGTTCTTAAAGCCTTCTTCTGATTTGTGGGTCTCAACCATTTTCATTTTCAGAGTGTTAGGCAGCAGCTTAGAAGAATCCATTGCTGCTATTTTATTTCTTTTTAGTACCAGGTTAGAGGAGTCAAAATTTGCATCACTTGGCCTTTCCTAACAATGACTTTTAACCCACACAGACTATTTAAGTTCTGAGACCTCGGTCAAAGTTATCTGAGCGCTCAACTCTCCTTGGGTTCCCATATTACACCTTTCCTTTTTTTCACTCTAAAATTGTACAAATCAAAATAATACTGATATTGCTTAAAATGTTGAAAAGTGTGTTTTATTTTTAACTTTATGCCTTTTGGATATCATTTAATCTTCAGCTAACTGTTCACAGTAACTTTGAAAAGGGGTGTCCAAACTTTTGCATGCCACTGTATGCATGCTTAGCCAAGCTGAGCATGTACAGTCAGGTCCATAAATATTGGGACATCGACGCAATTCAAACATTTTTGGCTCTATACACCACCACAATGGATTTGAAATGAAACGAACAAGATGTGCTTTAACTGCAGACTGTCAGCTTTAATTTGAGGGTATTTACATCCAAATTAGGTGAACGGTGTAGGAATTATAGCAGTTTGCATATGTGCCTCCCACTTGTTAAGGAACCAGAACTAATGGGACAGAATAATAATCATAAATCAAGCTTTAACTTTTTAATACTTGGTTTCAAATCCTTTGCAGTCAATTACAGCCTGAAGTCTGGAACGCATAGACATCACCAGACGCCTGGTTTCATTCCTGGTGATGCTCTGCCAGGCCTCTACTGCAACTGTCCTCAGTTCCTGCTTGTTCCTCGGGCATTTTCTCTTCAGTTTTGTCCTCAGCAAGTGAAATGCATGCTCAATCAGATTCAGGTCAGGTTATTGACTTGGCCATTGCATAACATTCCACTTCTTTCCCTTAAAAAACTCTTTGGTTGCTTTTGCAGTATGCTTTGGGTCATTGTCCATCTGCACTGTGAAGCGCCATCCAATGAGTTCTGAAGCATTTGGCTGAATATGAGCAGATAATGTTGCCCGAAACACTTCAGAATTCATCCTGCTGCTTTTGTCAGCAGTCACATCATCAATAAATACAAGAGAACCAGTTCCATTGGCAGCCATACATGCCCATGGCATGACACTACCACCACCATGCTTCACTGATGTGGTGGTATGCTTAGGATCATGAGCAGTTCCTTTCCTTCTCCATACTCTTCTCTTCCTATCACTCTGGTACAAGTTGATCTTGGTCTCATCTGTCCATAGGATGTTGTTCCAGAACTGTGAAGGCTTTTTTAGATGTCGTTTGGCAAACTCTAATCTGGCCTTCCTGTTTTTGAGGCTCACCAATGGTTTACATCTTGTGGTGAACCCTCTGTATTCTGTCATGGTCTTACCTTCTTGCTGTTCTCCTTCGTTTGACATGTGCTGGCGGCCATCTTGGTTTCTGGGTTTCTTGTAGCCTCCCACCCTGCGGCTTCTCCTTCCCACTGGGAGGAGCTGGATGCCTAGCTCATATATATAGGAGGTCTGTGGCTTCAGTTCCTTGCTTGGTCCTCCTGTGTTCACATGCTTCTAAGACTGCTGCTGCTTCTGGTTCCTGATCCTGGCTTCGTCTGACTACCCTGCTGGTTCCTGATCCAGGCTTCATCTGACTACCCTGCTGGTTCCCGATCCAGGCTTCGTCTGACTACCCTTCTGGTTCCTGACCTCTGGCTTCGCAAGACCCTGCTTCGGTTTAGCCATCCGTTTGGACTTTTGCCTTACAGCTGGATTTTCAATAAAGCCTTCTTATTTCCACTTATCTCTTGTTGTACGTCTGGTTCATGGTTCCATGACATTAGGACCAAGCCATGAATTCTGACGGTACAGGGCCATCCTCGCTACCTACGCTGGTTGCCAGACTTGATCAGCAGGATCACCTGTTGGGTCGGTTCGCTGTGGCGTTGCAAACCCTGCTTGAACGCACGGCTCATTTAGCTTCCGTTGCCGATGGGTCGGTTGTCGCTCCTGGGCCCGCTCCTACTGCCGCTCCGGTTGTTGCGCCAGAGTCTACCCCGACACCTGTTGCTGCGCCTGCGGTGTTTCGGGGTATGACCGGTTCTGCCCCCCTTCCACAGCGCTTTGGGGGAGAGCCAACTCAGTGCAGAGGTTTCCTTAACCAGGTGGGCATTTATTTTGAGTTGCTGCCACATGCCTTTCCTACTGAGAGATCAAAGGTGGGCTTCTTGATCTCGCTGCTCTCGGACAAGGCCTTGGCCTGGGCCAGCCCTTTATGGGAGAACAACAATCCGGTGGTTGCCGAGTTTTCCGGTTTTGTTGCTTCTCTTCGGAAGGTATTCGATGTGCCGGCTCGTGCTGCCTCTGCCGCGAAGCTCCTTATGTCCATCAGACAGGGTTCACGATCCGTAGCTGAATACGCCATTGAGTTTCGTACCCTGGCAGCAGAGGTGGGCTGGAATAATGAGGCTCTGGTCGCTGCTTTCTCTCATGGTCTCTCGGATGCCTTGAAGGATGAGGTTGCAGCTAAGGACCTACCAGTGGAGCTCGAGTCTCTTATTTCTTTCCTGATTTTGATTGACACCAGACTCAGGGAGAGACCTTCCTTTAAGGAGAGCCTGCGGAGGTCTTCTAACAGATTGGCGCCTACAATTGCTGTCCCACCCGTGCCTCCCTCTCCTCCCACGCCTCCTGGGGATGACTTGTCTGGGGGTGAACCCATGCAGCTGGGGTTTGCTCGCCTGTCCGAGGGGGAGAGGGTACTCCGGAGACGCGAGGGCCGATGCATGTACTGTGGTCTCGGTGGGCATTTTCGGTTGGCATGCCCGAACCGTCCGGGAAACGCTCGCACCTGAGATCCTGTCGGGGGCAGATCTTGGGTGGAGTCTCCTCGTCCCCGGTTTCCCGTGTTGACAAACCACTGATTACTGTTGTCCTCTCCTGGGTCGGGGGCTCGGTGACGACCCAGGCGTTGGTGGACTCTGGTGCTGGTGGTTTGTTCATTGATAGTGTGTTCGCTGCCGCCAATTCCATTCCTCTGCAGCCTCGAGGTTCCCCACTGGCTCTTGAGGCGATAGACGGCAGACCCCTTCTGCCGCCACACGTGACTCAGGAGACCCTTCCAGTGGGGATGGCCATTGGTGCCGTTCACAGAGAGTCGGTCTGTCTCCAGGTTATTTCGTCTCCACACTACTCGGTGGTCTTGGGGTACCCCTGGCTCCAGAAGCATAATCCGACTTTCGATTGGAGATCGGCCGAGATCCTCTCGTGGTCACCGCAGTGTGGGGCTAGTTGCATCCATGGGCCTGTCAAGTTGCTGTGTACTTCCTCGGACTCTCTGTTGCCTCCTGAATACGAGGAGTACCGGGATGTATTCGATAAGGTGCGTGCGGTTGCCCTACCTCCGCACCGCCCATACGATTGTGCCATAGAGTTACAACCTGGTGCCGTTCCTCCTCGTGGCAAAGTCTATCCACTGTCGGTAGCGGAGAATGAGGCCACGGAGGAGTACGTCAGGGAGGCGCTTTCACGCGGACACATTCGCAAATCCTCGTCCCCGGCAGGGGCTGGATTTTTCTTTGTGAAAAAGAAGGGCGGTGAGTTGAGGCCTTGCATCGATTACAGGGGTCTCAATCGCATCACGATCAAGAACGCTTACCCGATACCCTTGATTTCCGAACTGTTCGATCGCCTCAAAGGGGCCACGGTCTTTACCAAACTCGACCTGAGGGCGGCATATAACCTGGTAAGGATCAAGGCGGGCGATGAGTGGAAGACCGCGTTTAACACCCGGACCGGTCATTATGAATCCTTGGTTATGCCCTTTGGGTTGTGCAATGCGCCCGCAGTCTTCCAGGAATTCATCAACGATGTTTTCCGTGACCTGTTGCAGCAGTGTGTGGTGGTCTATTTGGATGACATCTTGGTATATTCTGAATCCATGGAGGCCCACATTCTGGATGTCAGACGAGTGTTGCAACGGTTACGAGAGAACAAGCTGTTCGGTAAGCTTGAGAAATGCGAATTTCACCGATCCCAGGTAACCTTCTTAGGTTACATCATTTCCGCTGAGGGGTTCTCCATGGATCCTGAGAAGGTTTCGGCTGTCTTACAGTGGCCCCAGCCCAGTGGTCTTCGTGCCCTGCAGCGCTTTTTGGGCTTCGCCAATTATTATCGGAAGTTCATCAGGGACTTTTCCATGCTAGCCAAGCCTCTCACGGATCTGACCAGGAAGGGCAGTAATCCCCAGGTCTGGCCGCTCGAGGCCATCCGAGCTTTTGAGGCTCTAAAGTCCGCCTTTGTGTCGGCTCCGATTCTGTCGCATCCCAACCCTGGGTTGCCTTTTGTCCTCGAGGTGGACCCGTCTGAGACGGGAGTAGGCGCCCTTCTGTCTCAGCGTAGAACACCAGAGGGTCCTCTGCTTCCTTGTGGGTTTTACTCCCGGAAACTGTCTTCCGCGGAGTGCAACTATCAGATTGGTGACAGGGAGTTATTGGCCATCGTGCAGGCCCTTAAAGAATGGAGGCACTTGCTCGAGGGCTCGGTGGTTCCGGTTCTCATCCTGACGGACCACAAGAATCTGACCTACCTCTCTGAGGCCAAGAGATTGACACCACGTCAGGCCAGATGGGCTCTGTTCTTGTCACGTTTTAATTACGTGGTCTCCTACCTACCCGGTTCCAAGAACATCAGAGCGGATGCCTTATCACGACAGTACTCCGAGCTGTCCGGGGAGGAGTCGATTCCGACTTCGGTCATACCTCCGAATCAGATCCTGGCCGCCATTCGCACCAGCCTGACCTCTCCCCTGGGTGAGCAGATTTTGGCGGCTCAATCTGGTGCTCCCTCTGGGAGACCCAACGGCAGATGTTTTGTGCCTGAGGAGTTGCGCACTCGGTTGTTGCGAACCTACCATAACTCCAAGGCCGCGGGGCATCCTGGGAAGAATCAGCTGTCCTGGGCTGTTTCACGTCTGTTCTGGTGGCCTTCTCTACGTTCCGACATCGCCGCATATGTAGCGGCATGCTCCGTTTGTGCCCAGAGTAAGTCCCCTCGGCACCTTCCGTTGGGCCTTTTGCAACCCATAGCCACCGGGGAGCGTCCATGGTCACACCTGGGGATGGATTTCATTGTGGACCTCCCTGCATCCCGAGGCCATACGGTCATTCTCATGATTGTGGATCGGTTTTCCAAAATGTGCCACTGTGTTCCTCTCAAGAAGTTACCCTCTGCACAAGAGTTGGCCACGATTTTTTCCAGGGAGGTCTTCCGGTTGCACGGTTTGCCCAAGGAGATTGTGTCGGATCGGGGGAGTCAGTTTGTGTCCAGGTTCTGGCGCGCCTTTTGCTCCCAGTTGGGGATTCATCTCTCTTTCTCCTCGGCCTACCACCCTCAGTCCAATGGGGCCGCAGAACGATCCAATCAGGCCTTGGAGCAATTCCTTCGTTGCTATGTCTCCGATCACCAAGACAATTGGGTTGACCTCCTGCCTTGGGCTGAGTTTGCCAGGAACACGGCGGTGAACTCTTCCTCTGGGACGTCTCCCTTCATGGCCAATTATGGGTTCCAACCTGCCGTGTTACCGGAGGTATTCTCTCCCCAGGATATTCCGGCTGTGGAGGATCACCTTTCCGTCCTACGTGCTTCTTGGGTACAGATCCAGAGGTCCCTTGAGGTCTCTGCGCAGCGCCAGAGACTCCAGGCTGATCGCAGACGAGCGCCCGCTCCTTCCTACCAGGTCGGAGACCGCGTATGGTTGTCCACCCGCAACCTCAACCTTCGAGTGCCCACTCCCAAGCTGGCGCCTCGCTTTGTTGGTCCCTTCCGAGTGCTTCGCAGGGTAAACCCGGTAGCCTATGCCCTTGCGCTTCCTCCGGGCATGCGGATCTCCAACGTGTTTCATGTCTCCCTGTTGAAGCCACTGGTGTGTAATCGTTTCACTTCCTCGGTTCCTCGGCCTCGTCCGGTCCAAGTGGGCAATCGTGAGGAGTATGAGGTGAGCAATATCCTGGACTCACGCCTGGTCCGCGGTCGGGTGCAGTTTTTGGTTCATTGGCGTGGTTATGGTCCAGAGGAGCGTTCCTGGGTTCCCTCCGCAGATGTCCATGCTCCTGCCTTGCTCCGAGCCTTCCACGCACGCTTCCCTCAGAAACCGTTCTTTACTCCGCGGAGGAGGGGCCCTTGAGGGGGAGGTACTGTCATGGTCTTACCTTCTTGCTGTTCTCCTTTGTTTGACATGTGCTGGCGGCCATCTTGGTTTCTGGGTTTCTTGTAGCCTCCCACCCTGCGGCTTCTCCTTCCCACTGGGAGGAGCTGGATGCCTAGCTCATATATATAGGAGGTCTGTGGCTTCAGTTCCTTGCTTGGTCCTCCTGTGTTCACATGCTTCTAAGACTGCTGCTGCTTCTGGTTCCTGATCCTGGCTTCGTCTGACTACCCTGCTGGTTCCTGATCCAGGCTTCATCTGACTACCCTGCTGGTTCCCGATCCAGGCTTCGTCTGACTACCCTTCTGGTTCCTGACCTCTGGCTTCGCAAGACCCTGCTTCGGTTTAGCCATCCGTTTGGACTTTTGCCTTACAGCTGGATTTTCAATAAAGCCTTCTTATTTCCACTTATCTCTTGTTGTAAGTCTGGTTCATGGTTCCATGACATATTCACTCTGGTGAAGTATTCTCTTGATTGTTGACTTTTACACAAGTGTTCTTGATCTGGCCAACTGTTGTGAAGGGTGTTTTCTTCACCAGGGAAAGAATTCTTAGGTCATCCAAAACAGTGGTTTTCCGTGGTCTTCCGGGTGTTTTGGTGTTGCTGAGCTCACCGGTGCGTTCCTTCATTTTAAGAATGTTCCAAACAGTTGTTTTGTCCATGCCTAATGTTTTTGCTATCTCTCTGATGGGTTTGTTTTGTTTTTTCAGCCTAATGATGGCTTGCTTCACTGATAGTGACAGCTCTTTGGATCTCATCTTTAGAGTTGACGGCAAGAGATTCCAAATGCAAATAACACACTTGAAATGAACTCTGGACCTTTCATCTGCTCATTGTAATTGGGATAATGAGGGAATAACACACACCTGGCCATGGAACAGCTGAGAAGCAAATTGTCCCATTACTTTTGGTTCCTCAACAAGTGGGAGGCACATATGCAAACAGTTGTAATTCCTACACCGTTCACCTGATTTGGATGTAAATACCCTCAAATTAAAGCTGACAGTTTGCAGTTAAAGCACATCTTGTTTGTTTCATTTCAAATCCATTGTGGTCGTGTATAGAGCCAAAACTGTTTGAATTGTGTAGATGTCCCAATATTTATGGACCTGACTGTATATGTATGGGAGAATCAGGAGAGACAGCTGTTGGCTGAAGGAGTGATGGTTTTTGGCCAGCAGTTATTTCATGTGTATGACCAGCTTAAAGGGTTTTTCCAGTACTTAGATATTGATGCTTATCCTCAGGATCAATGAAGGTTTGACAAAGGCACTCCTACTGATCAGTTGTTTCAGGAAGCCACCAGCACCAGAATCTATACAGTGGATTAGAGACAGATGAATCAATATCAATTCATCTCATCATTGACAGTTCTCCAGCAGTGAGGGACTTTCTCTGCTGCTGAAAAAGCTACCCGTCACTTGATTGACAGGGTCGGATATCTCTCCTGGCCCTGACAATCTCACCTGTGCGATGTTGCTCTGAGTAGCAGTGCAAGTGCAGAGGTGTCCGGCTCTGTCAATCCAGCAGTAGGAGAAACTTCTACAAAGAGGACAGCCTCTCACAGGTGAAGAACTCTTGTTGATGAGACTAATCGATTCATACAAATCATTTTGCTCATTATAACAGTGGATGGAGCCGGAAGCACCCCAGTACAGCACCTCAGCTCTTTTTCACTTAAATGATAGACTTGCAGCAGTACTCCGGTGCGGTCACTATGCAGTGGATGGAGTCTTCTGCTTCTGGCTCCATCCATTGTATAATTTCTGGTGCCAGCAGCTGCCTGAAACAACCGATCAGTGGGAGTGCTGATGTTGGACCCCCATTGATCTGATACTGATGACTGATAGGCCATCAATATGTAAATACCCTATAACCCCTTTAATGCAAGTGTACATACAGTATCTATATTTCCAACAATATTATAGCTGTAAAAACCTTACATTTAATCATTAACCCCATTGGTTATGACCAAGTTATCTGAAGTGGCAGATAATTAACGACATTGTCACACCAACTTCATTGTCCTATACAAGAGTTCAAAGACCTTCACTATGACTTCACCTGGTTAATGTGTTGCAGAGTATAGGCAAACAATAATTCAGGGACTGACCCTGATGGTGAGGCCCGTAATAATAATTTGTGGTGTACCAGTATCTGGATTGTACTGATATTTTCTGTGAAAGATATGTCAAGTCTTTGGTACAGTACATTATCACTACCTGCCTGACTCATTTAAAAAGCTTTTATTACCCTCTGTTCTTTTTCCATTTGTCTATTTCAAGAGGAATTTACTTGAAACAGATTAGAGTGTTCCTTTACCTGATAGACCTTGATAGCTTTTAAAAGCAGTCTGAACTTGTGCTAATCAAACATATAATGTTAGGACTGTAATCCTGGTCAGTGCACGTTATGGCATGTTGCTGCTTCGTGTTCCTAGTATCCATATTTTGTAGCTGAAATGAGCAAAACCAAAACTAAATTCAATGTACTTACATACATTCCTATATGTATCTACCTGCAGTGACCTGAGCTTGTGCTTCACACTACGACACTACAGGAGGAGCAGTAAACTGGTTCTGTCGCAGTCAGTATCCCAAAATAGAGTTGTTTCTGAAGTATCTTCAGTAATCCTTGATATAGTCTAGAACTGTCTAGAGACTCTAGAACAAATGCAACCACCTGCCCCAGCTAATAAAGAAATGCTGGTCTCCAAGCAATGGCATGTGTGGGAGGTATCTACAGGAACTTGAGATAAATGAGTTGAGTCTCAGGTATATATTAATTAAAGGACTAGATTGCTGTGTACACTTTTTGTAATGCCACATGAATCAATCTCTTGTGTACCATTTGTAGGTATTCTGGATTTACAACATTTGAAGGCATTGTGCACTAAATACACATACTAAATATTTCATGTCAGAGTTCATACATTACTTTCTGGTGACATGCGTATAATTACTACTGTATTACAGGAATATGTCACACAAATTTCACTAATACAGTATAATTACCGGCAATGACCATCAGAACATTGCAAAAGCATTATCACCATAACTTTATGTCATTTGGGTGTTTATTCCATCTCCAAGAAAAGCACTTTTCATCCTGTACGGCTAGAGCAGTGATGCCCAACCTACGGCCCGGGGGCCAAATGCGGCCCGCAAAGCCGTGTCATGCGGCCCGCGGTGCGAACGGCACAGGCAGCAAAGCGATGCTGCCTGCGCCTGCGCCTGCAATCTCTCCGCCCAGGCCCGCCTCCTAGCTAATTTATTCACTGCACTTGCCTCTGAAATTGAAGAGAAGCGCCGCCGTAATCTCGCACAGGCGCACTGGCAGAGGCATCGTAGTGCGCATGCACCGTTTTCCTGGCCTCTGCCAGTGCGCCTGTACGAGATTACAGCGGCGCTTCTCTTTAATTTCAGTGGCAAGTGCAGTGAATAAATTAGCTAGAAAGGGGCTCTGGGTGGGGGGATATCTGTGGAGGACACTGAAGGGGGGAATATCTGTGGAGGACACTGAAGGGGGGAATATCTGTGGACAGCACTGAAGGGGGGGATATCTGTGGACGGCACTGAAGGGGGGATATCTGTGGACGGCACTGAAGGGGGGATATCTGTGGACGTCACTGAAGGGGGGATATCTGTGGACGGCACTGAAGGGGGGATATCTGTGGACGGCACTGAAGGGGGGGATATCTGTGGACGGCACTGAAGGGGGGGATATCTGTGGATGGCACTGAAGGAGGGATATCTGTGGACGGCACTGAAGGGGGGATATCTGTGGACGGCACTGAAGGGGGGATATCTGTGGACGGCACTGAAGGGGGGGATGTCTGTGGACGACACTGAAGGGGGGGATGTCTGTGGACGACACTGAAGGGGGGGATGTCTGTGGACGACACTGAAGGGGGGATGTCTGTGGACGACACTGAAGGGGGGGATGTCTGTGGACGACACTGAAGGGGGATCTAGGGAGGGCTGTGGGGATGTTGGGGTGGGAGGTCCTGGAGGGGTGTTTGGGTGGGAGCTCTGGAAGGGGTGGGAGGTCCGATAGGTATGTGGGGGTGGGAGATCCGGGAGGGGGGCCCAGTCATTTCTAGCTACGCCCCTGATTGTTAAGATTGGGCGGGCACTAAAGCGATAGAGCGCCCTGCTGTAGGAGAAGCCGGCGGGAGATGAAAGGAGGAGGGGCCAGCTCCTGGTGGTGTCGGGCACACGGCGCAAGCATGGCGGTGGAGGATCTGACTGAAGCCTAAAGACCAGACATCAAGGTAGACCTGCAGAAGAAGGTGACAGCGCAGTATGTGATGTATACATGTGTGTAATGTATGTAGTGCAGTGTGTGATCATCACATACTGCACTACATACATTACACACATGTATACATCACATGCCCCCTCACAGTAGTCATGCCCAGATATGTGCCCCCTCACAGTAATAATGCCAAGATATGTGCGCTCTTCACAGTAATAATGCTCACACATGCCCCCTCACAGTAGTCATGCCCAGATATGTGCCCCCTCACAGTAATAATGCCAAGATATGTGCCCTCTTCACAGACGTAATGCTCACACATGCCCCCTCACAGTAGTTATGCCCAGATATGTGCCCCCTCACAGTTATAATGCCAAGATATGTGCCCTCTTCACAGATGTAATGCTCACACATGCCCCCTCACAGTAGTTATGCCCAGATATGTGCCCCCTCACAGTAGTTATGCCCAGATATGTGCCCTCTTCACAGTAGTTATGCCCTGATATGTGCCCTCCTCACAGTAGATATGCCCTGATATGTGCCCTCCTCACAGTAGTTATGCCCAGATATGTGCCCCCTCACAGTAATAATGCCAAGATATGTGCGCTCTTCACAGTAGTAATGCTCACACATGCCCCCTCACAGTAGATATGCCCTGATATGTGCCCTCCTCACAGTAGTCATGCCCAGATATGTGCCCCCTCACAGTAATAATGCCAAGATATGTGCCCTCTTCACAGACGTATGCTCACACATGCCCCCTCACAGTAGTTATGCCCAGATATGTGCCCCCTCACAGTTATAATGCCAAGATATGTGCCCTCTTCACAGATGTAATGCTCACACATGCCCCCTCACAGTAGTTATGCCCAGATATGTGCCCCCTCACAGTAGTTATGCCCAGATATGTGCCCTCTTCACAGTAGTTATGCCCTGATATGTGCCCTCCTCACAGTAGTTATGCCCAGATATGTGCCCCCTCAGTAGTAATGCTCACTCGTGCCCCCTCACAGTAGTTATGCCCTGATATGTGCCCTCCTCACAGTAGTTATACCCTGATATGTGCCCTACTCACAGTAGTTATGCCCAGATATGTGCCCCCTCACAGTAGTTATGCCAGATATGTGCCCTCTTCACAGTAGTAATGCTCACACGTGCCCCCTCACAGCGTTTGCATTTCTTTCTGGCAAAGCTACCTGGTTCCGGCCCGCAAAATTTATACCAAGTCTAGTGCGGCCCACAGATGAAAAATGGTTGGGCACCACTGGGCTAGAGAATAGGACATGCTCTATTTTTTTTGCTGCCCATGAAAATGAATGGGTCTGCACCACTTCTGCAAAATTGCAGAACGGATAAGGACCCATTATGCGGACGTGTGAATGGACCCTTAGTTATGGTATATGGTAGAAGAATCCATAACGGAATTCTTACATAACCCGAACCTGAACCTTGCACGCCGAACTTGAAACACAAGTTCGCTCATCCCTAGTTGCGACCACAGGGGTGAATAAAGTGTTTTTCTTTTCACTTATTTTTTGTGAGAGTGCTGACATTTTTTAAAATTCTTATATTGCCCTGGATTTGTTGCCGGATCCATTGGCCTGCACCTCCATATTGATATTTGGCCTGATGTGATGTCATTGATAATTTAGGGCGTGTCAATTTAGAGGAGAAAAATAAAAATTTGGGATTTATGTAAATAAGGGGGTCCAAAAATGTGCCTTTTCATGTGTAATATCCTAATTTAAAAGGATTTTCGTTGTTGATAAACATTTAGCTTGGTAAATTTGTGCTTGATTATAATGTATATTGAAATTTCCAAAAAAAAGTGAAAAAATTAATGTAAACTCTACAAAAATTTGCACAAAAAGTTTTATTTTATTTATATTCTGTATCTTTTATCAAACACTGAAAACACATTGTAAAAAAAATTAAAAAGCTTCAACCAACAATATTCATCAAATCTTGCTTCAATTCATTCCTAGACATCATTCTTCTGCTTTCTTCCTGGCCTCTAATGGATCCTTCTCATTTCTCATGAGTATACACTTTGCCAGAAGCCTCTGTTACTTGTTTCACACACCTCTCTATGGACTGTCCATGACATGGCCACTTTGGAACTTGCATTGGCTCTTGAACAAACTTTTGTATTTCTGATATTTTAAATTTACAAGTAAGTGGAGGTTCATATACTTTTTCTGACCAGTCTATAAGTTCCAAAAGTGAAGTTGCATTTGGATTTACTGCAGGTGTTTTTCTAGGCCGAACAGATAGGTCTGGTGGTGTATCCTCATCTTCATTCCTTAATTCAATTATCTTCTGGACCCCTGCTTTCCTTTCTTCTTGGTCTTCCGCGCATAAAAGTGTCTGAAGTGCCATTTCACTAAATGCGAACTAGAGGCTTGTCCGGAGAAGAAAAGGTGAGCGCTACCATCAGTCCTGTGTCATGACAACAGTAAAGCATCCTGAGACCATTCATGTGTGGGGTTGCTTCTCATCCAAGGGAGTGGGCTCACTCACAATTTTGCCCAAAAACACAGCCATGAATAAATAATGGTACCAAAACACCCTCCAACAGCAACTTCTTCCAACAATCCAACAAGAGTTTGGTGAAGAACAATGCATTTTCCAGCACGATGGAGCACCGTGCCATAAGGCAAAAGTGATAACTAAGCGGCTCGGGGACCAAAACGTTGACATTTTGGGTCCATCGCCTGGAAACTCCCCAGATCTTAATCCCATTGAGAACTTGTGGTCAATCCTCAAGAGGCGGATGGACAAACAAAAACCCACTAATTCTGACAAACTCCAAGAAGTGATTATGAAAGAATGAGTTGCTATCAGTCAGGAATTGGCCCAGAAGTTGATTGAGAGCATGCCCAGTTGAATTACAGAGGTCCTGAAAAAGAAGGGCCAACACTGCAAATACTGACTCTTTGCATAAATGTCATGTAAGTGTCGATAAAAGCCTTTGAAACGTATGAAGTGCGTGTAATTATATTTCACTACATCACAGAAACAACTGAAACAAAGATCTAAAAGCAGTTTAGCAGCAAGCTTTGTGAAAACTAATATTTGTGTCATTCTCGAAACTTTTAGCCACGACTGCATATTGTGGGGATTCGCTCTGGTAGGCAGCTTAGCGGACGCAGTATAGAGGCAATCACAAAGTCTAAATTAGGCTACTTTCACACTTGCGTTCAGAGCGGATCCGTCCGGTATCTGCACAGACGGATCCGCTCCTATAATGCAGATGATGGGATCCGTTCAGAACGGATTATAGTTTAGATTATAGTCTGCATTATAGTTTGGAAAAAATTCTAAGTGTGAAAAGACTTTACATTGAAAGTTAATGGGGGACGGATCCGTTTGAAAATTGAGCCATATTGTGTCAACTTCAAAACGGATCCGTCCCCATTGACTTACATTGTAAGTCTGGACGGATCCGTTTGCCTCCGCACGGCCAGGCGGACATTCGAACGCTGCAAGCAGTGTTCAGGTGTCCGCCTGCTGAGCGGAGCGGAGGACAAACGGTGCCAGACTGATGCATTCTGAGCGGATCCGCATCCACTCAGAATGCATTGGGGCTGTACGGATCCGTTCGGGGCGGCTTGTGAGAGCCTTCAAACGGAACTCACAAGCGGAACCTTGAACGCTAATGTGAAAATAGCCTTAAATAGTTTAGTGTTTATTCACACAGAAGGAAAAACAAAATAACAGTTTGCAGTCTTGGTGTTTGTTCACACGATGGAAAGAAAGAACACAAACATTCACCTTGATAGCAGTTTTTCATCAGCGGTTCCCAGCAGGCTTTAGGGGCCTGATTTCCAGCATGCGTCTCTCAGCCCTTTTGCACGGCACACATCTACATATCCCAAACCACAGAGATTCCACAGCTTGACTGTGGGTGCAATCCCTCCTAGACTTCAGGCAAAAATCTGTAGACAATATCCAATAGCAAATGATGAGGCGGCACTCCAATGTGAGTGAAGGTTGTTAGACACGTTTAGTTCCCCAGTCGCAACGTTTCAGCCCAGCACAATGTCAAGCGATACATACAGTATATATACCAATCCAGTATATTTGGGTGGGAAAGTGGCTTGGTTGGCCTGTCAAGCTGATTTAGGCCAGATTTATTAACTGCAACTTTTTAAAAAGTCACAAAAATGATTGCAACCTTACTCCAGTAAAGAGATGACATAGAAAGTGGAGTAACATCTCAAGACAGAAGTGATAGACCTAAAGATGCATCAAATTTATAAAACATTGCACGACATTTGATAAATTTGGCACAAATAACGGCAACACAGACTCTGGCAAAATTGACTTTGAAAATCACCCTCATTATAAGGATATGTTCACATGGCCTATTTTCTGATCTGATTCCACACCAAAAGCTGTGCGGCATCTGCGCTGAAACCGCCACCCATTGCTTTCAATGGGAGTCTGCGGTGCTGTCCATATGGTGACAGATTATTTACGTGTGATTTTCCAGACCATACCAAGAATGGACATACCCGTTCTCAGCATAGTTACCATGCAGACACCACGAGACATCGTGTGCTTGTGGATTAGCTGTATTCAATGAAGCTAAACCACAAGAGGGTCTGTGGCATTGAATTTGAAAAACAAAGGCAGAAACGGTGGCGGTTTCAGCCGCAGAATACACAGCAGATTTCTCCCACTGATTTAATGTCAGAGGGATATCTACCAACATCTGCCAGCCATCAGTGAGGGACAACTCTTGTATCTTATGTGTGTGGCCTCAACAAGAATTATAATTTACATGTTACCTGGAATAGATTGACGCCCATATACAGTTAATAGGAGGCGAGACTGTAAACAGCTTATGCAGAAGCACACCTAAACGATCGGTGAAATGCGCTTTCATCGGCAGTGCACCGTAGATAATGATGTGCCCTAGAGTCAGGGTTGCTCCAGATAACACAATGCTGCCTTTTTTCTAATGGCTGGCAACAAGAGGTTATTAACACTAAGATGCAATTTTAGACAGTGTGTGCTAAATACCAGAACAAAACTATTACACACTTGCATGAACTATTTTCTAATAACCCCTTCATGACTAATGACATCCTTAAAGGAGCTGTCTCACTTCAGCAAAAGGCAATTAAAACGTAGAGAAAGTTAATACAAGGCACTTACTAATGTATTGTGATTCTTCATATTGCCTCCTTTGCTGGCTGGATTCATTTTTCTATGGTTACGACCACCCTGCAATCCAGCAGCAATGGCCGAGCTTGCACAATATAGGAAAAAGCGCTGGCCTCTCTGGTGGCCGGGACCGAGGGAGGGTGCATAGTCCAGCACGTTTTTCTATAGTGTGCAAGCACGACCACCACTGAGTACACAGAGTAACATTGTACCGCCTGATTTTTAAAATGTAATCTACATGGTGCAGAGAAAGTGTAAAGGGACCTGCAATGTGAATTTTGAAATATGCAACATGTCAATTCTTTGTGCAGATTTTCTTAGTGGATATCATCCTTTGAAATGCAAAATCCGCATGTGACCTGGGGATTTCACCCAACTAAATCTACATGAAAATCTGCGGGTAGTCTTGAAAGCAGGACATTTTTACATCTTGGTCATGGGAGATATAATAAGAAAATATTAGCTGTAAGCTTTATTATATTAAACAACTTCTGACTTCCCCACAGACAGGCATGTTTGAGCATGCAATGTGTTTTCAATGGGAAAAGGAGAGTAAGCTGCTACAGACTGCTGTTCTCCCATGAAAAATTATTAGGCATGTTGAAATTCAACATGTTCGATCATTCTTTGCCCTAATATAATCTGGAGCACCGATCGACTTGTTTTATCATTGACTGCTACAATATAGCCCTACAATGAGCCATCCACTTGACATATGCAGAGTCAAGTCACAGATATTGTGACCACCAGCCAGGGGCGTAACTATAGGGGAAGCGGCTGCTTTGGGGCCCTGACCCAGAAGGGGGCCCATCGAGAAGGAGGAGGACTAAAAGATTTGGTCAGGGACCCCTCAACAGTATTACACAATGAAATTATATACAGGGGCAGTATAGACAATGTAGAAAACGGATGGAACAACGGCCGGGCCTGGTCTGAGAGAGCAATCTTTACTAGCCACAGGAATGTGGGCAGTATGAAAGGAAGGGGTTGCGAATAAATTACTGGGGGAGGCGGCCCCTTTCAAAAATTTGCTGTGGGGCCCAGTCATTTCTAGCTATGCCACTGCCACCAGCTAATATACAGAGTAACCGCCATGTGCAGCAGGGACAGCAGCTAGACGGGCTGGGAGTGACTCAATAAGGTCCTGGTAGGTTGTCACAGGTATCTGGAGCCATGCTGACTGCAGTGCACCCCACAGCTGCTGGAGGGTGCATGGGGGAGGATACATAGTGCGAATACGACGAGCAAGGTGGTCCACAGATGCTCAGTTGGGTTCAAGTATAGCGAATTAGGGGGCCAGGGTAGTACTTGGAAGCCTTGGCCTTGCCCTTCCAACCAAAGACGAACATTTTTAGCCGTGTGATATGTCGTAGTCTTACTGACAGATCCCATCTGCCCCATGTATGGGTGTACGTGATCTACCAAGATGGATTCATACCCAAATCAGTTGAGAATATCTTCCACATGGATGAGTGGGCCCAGATAATGCTACGAAAACATTCCTCAGACCATAACGCTGCCACCACCAGTTCTTCATGTAATAGTTACAGGGTGTTTGTTCTCTGATGTTTCTCACCTGACTCGCCAGCGTCCATCCGTTCAGTAAAGCAGGAAACATGACTCATTGGAGAAGGTAATCCTTTTGACAATCAACGGCAGTCTAATTTCCGATACTACTGGAAAAAATTGAAGCCTTTTCTGCCAATACAACTTCATTAGCAGACGTGCAGTGACCATCCGTCTACTTCAGAGCCCCATATGCAGTAGGGTTCACTGAACTATGTGTGGTAGCCCCCTTGTTCATTTTGGTGGTGAGCTGCTTCACTGTAGCGTGTCCATCTACCCTCGTGCACCTTCATAACCACCGTTTATCTCTCACATCAATGGCACGTAGTGCTCCGCAGTTTCCATGTTGCTTATTCGCAATGGTGCTTATACTTTCACAACATCAGCACATGAACCATTCACAAACTGCTAAGTTTCAGAAATACTGCCACCCTTGGCCTGACAGCCAATAATCATCTCTTGGAAGTCTATGAGACAGCATTGAGGGATATGTGTGCAGACAGCCTATCGCACACCTTATATACCCACCAAGCCAGACCGTGACTTCCTTCATGAGCTACACGATGCTGACATGGAAAGTAAGAAGTGGTCATAACATTGTGACTCGACTGTGTAATAATTCATAAAAAATGCTGCACATCTACTGGCTGTATGGAATAATGTCTATGAATTGTCAGGCAGCCAATAAGTAAAATCCATTCACTGACTGAACAGACCTAGCAATCCTGGCACCATGACATTCTCTCAAGATGAATGAAATGTATGATGAACAGCATCAAAGCCCTTCAGTTTCTAGAGGCATAAAATGCTCAGTAATAATATAAATTTGACATTTCTTTACATTTCAAGTGTTTTACCCAAGTATACATTGAAACATTGCTTAGAAGTGGCTTGAAAGAACATTACATGGAAATGCTGCTTTAATAAGCTGACTTAATTTAAAACTGCTTTGATAAAATATATATCAATAAAGATAAAAGGGCTTAGACTTACTAGTGGCTGGAAGAGAGACTGCTAGCCACATACAGTGCATTCGGAAAGTCTTCAGACCCTTTTGCTTTTTTCAAATTTCGTTATGTGCTAAAATAAAAAAAATCTTGTTTTTCCCTATCATTCTGCACTCAAAACCACATAGTGAAAAAGAGAAAACAGAATGTTCTAAATCTTTGTTTATTTATTGAAATGGAAAAATCTTGCATTGACCTAAGTATTCAGACCTTTTACTCAATGCTTAGTTGAAACACCTTTGGCAGTGATTACAGCCTCCAGTCTTCTTGGGTATGATGCAACAAGAGTTACACATCTGAATATGGGGATTTTCTGCCATTCTTCTCTGCAGATCCCCTAAAGCTCTGTCAGGGTTGGATAGTGACTGTCGGTGGAAAGATATTTTCAAGTCTCTTCAGAGGTGTTCAATTGGGTTCAACTCAGGGCTCTAGCTAGGCTACTCGAGGAGATTCACAAAGTTGTCCCTAAGCCACTCCTGTGTTATCTTGGCTGTTTGCCTAGGGTTTTTGTCTTGTTTAAAAATGAACATTCAGCCCAGTCTGAGGACCAGAGCACTCTGGATCAGGCTTTCATTAAGAATATTTCTGTACTTTGCGCCACTCAACTTTCCCTCAACTCTGATTGGTCTACCTTTCCCAGCCACTGAAAAGACACCAATGTACTGTAGGTATGGTGGCTCTGCCTCGATGATAAATATTGTGTATATCTATATTATATGTAAGCTTAGTGCAATCATCAGTTGCTGAAGAATAAAGCATTAAAGCGCTTTTCCATATTTTAAAAAAATGTTCTAATAATTTCCGCTACAGCCTGAGGTATGTGTGAAGAAATGCATACTCACCTGCTCCCCGCCACTCTCTTCCAGCTCCCAGGCCCTTTTCACTGGTCTTCCAGTTCCCATCTGTAGACTTCCAGATGGACAGTGTCCATACTCCTACTCATCTTCTCCCTGAATCTGCATCTGGAAGACCCATGACAACAGCAAGGGAGTCGAAATGGAGTAACAGGGAGCAAATGAGTATGGATTTTTCTACAGGTACCACAGGCTGGGGAGGAAATAATAAAAAAAAAGCTAGAAAACCTCTTTAAAGGTAGAGGTATAGCTAGGGATTCAGCATGGGGAGGGGGCAAAGCACATTTTAATCATAGTGAGTATGAGAACACCAGTGGGCACCTTGGTAGACGACAGTGCATTCCGAATCAGTAGGAGTATGAGCTTCTACATTACTCAGGATGAATGAAGGCAGGTTATTGAGGACGAACATTCATATGAACACCCGTTCCTGACAATCTGAGCGTCTAAAGGTGCCGCATTTCGCTTGTTCATCGGGTGAAATAATCATTGATGCAGACAAGTAAGTTATCATTTATGGGCAGCAGATTGTGCAGTCTAAACAGCACTTTGCTGCCCAGAAACAATGCAGCTGTATGAGGACAAGCAATTGCAGCAGCCACTGGTGGCCCTCACGCTGTAGAGGTGATCTCTGCATATAAATGCTGAGTTTCACCTTCACTAAATGAGCAGCCAACTGTCGGGAAGGAACGGTTTTCTCCCGATAATTGGCTGCTGGTCAACAGATGTAAATCCAGCAAAAGAGGCTGAGAGCAGTATGAAGAATTGGATTCACAGTAGTTCCTTAATAATATATAATATTATGCCCTGTGGCTGCCACTCTTGGGAGGCTACATCCAGAACCTGCTATGGGTCTGTATGCACCTTTATATTTTGTGTGTCTGGTTAATAATTTCCAAATACCTGTCTGTTTGGTCACTAGCCAAGAAGTGGATCTATGCCTCTACTTGTTAACAAAAGGAGAAGCAGGCTGTGTTGGGGGCAGCAGGTCTTCAAGTGGTAGGAAGCAGGGAATGGAGGCTGAAAACGCTGCTGTTGGGTTACTACCAGGGCCGGACTGGGGATAAAAACCAGCCCTGGAAAAGTTGCATACCAGCCCCACAGCATTGCGTCATTATTTACTTGTTTATAATAGGAGAAAGCATTCATTTTAAAACACGTGTGTAAACACAAATATGAACTTTGCCCCATGATAGCTCTTTTGTAGAACCCCCATTGTTCATATTATCACAATGTTTTCCCAACCAGTATGCCTCCAACTGTTGCAAAACTACAACTCTCAGCATGCTCAGACAGTGTTTTACCACGCCCTTTGACCCGCCCCTTTTTTGTTGGCCACCTATTTAATGATTGTTGCATGCAACATTTTACTTGACCAGCTATTTTAGATATTCTACGGCAGTCCTGTTACAATCCCCCCTCCCCCAATGAACATTTCGACCAAATAATAAAAATATTTATAAAATCTCACCCATATGCTGCAAAAAAAATAAAATATCTGCAATGTAAAATTGATAATAAAGATCAACTACAAACAAACATATTTCACATGAAAACTTACAATTACTTGGCTTGGCCCTTGGGGATCTCAGACACCACTTCAACACTTTGGCCGGGGGCTCGGTGGAGCTGAAGTTGTGTTTTATCCTAATGAGAAAGATTTCATAATAATGATTTGGAGAAGGGGCAGAGGGATAGCAGAGCAGAGAGACTGGGAGTAATAAAGCCCACCATAATGCCCCCCCAGTAGTAATAATTATCCTTATAATGTGCAAAACATACCCCTTTGTAATGCCCCCAGTTGAGCTAATGTTCCCATAATGTGCCAATATAAAATACCCCTTCTCAGTGCTCCCGTAGATAACCCCATAGTGCTCCTCCCCCCCCATTTACCATAGTACCCACCATAATGTGTCCCAGTATAAAATTCCCCTATACAGAGCCCCCCATATAAAATACCCCTTCTTTTTAGCCTCAGTAGATACCCCTATAGTGCCACCCAATAATCTGCCAGTAATAAGTGCCCCAATAGATGCCCCCAATCCTGTGCCAGTAAGATGTGCCCCCATAGATGCCCCCAATCATGTGCCAGTAATAAGAGCCCCCCAACCATCATGTGCCAGCAGCCAGAGCCCCCCATATCATGTGCCAGTAGCCAGAGTGCCCCCCTATCATGTGCCAGTAGCCCCCCTTATTATGTACCAGTAGTCCCCCTTATGTGCCAGTAGCCGCCCCTTATCATGTGCCAGTAGCCCCATTATGTGCCAGTAGCCGTCCCCTTATCATGTGCCAGTAGCCCCCTTATCATGTGCCAATAGCCCCATGTGCCAGCGGCCCCCTTTATGTGCCAGTAGCCCCCCTTATGTGCCAGTAGCCCCCCTTATCATGGGTCAGTAGCCCCCCTTATGTGCCAGTAGCCCCCCATAATGTGCCTGTAGCCCCCCTTATGTGCAAGTAGCCCCCCTTATCATGTTCCAGTAGCCGCCCCTCATCATGTGCCAGTAGCCCCCCTTTATCGTGTGCCAGTAGCCCCCATATCATGTGCCAGTAGCCCCCTTATAATGTTCCAGTAGCCCCCTTATAATGTTCCAGTAGCCCCCCTTATATTGTGCCAGTAGCCCCCCTTATCATGTGCCAGTAGCCCCCCTTATCATGTGCCAGTAACCCCCCTTATTATGTGCCAGTAGTCCCCCTTATGTGCCAGTAGCCCTCCTTATGTGCCAGTAGCCCTCCTTATGTGCCAGTATCCCCCCCTTATGTGCCAATAGCCCCCTTTTCATGTGCCAGCAGCCCCCCTTATGTGCCAGTAGTCCCCCTTATGTGCCAGTAGCCCCCATATCATGTGCCAGTAGCCCCCTTATCATGTGCCAGTAATTGTCCTTATGTGCCAGTAGTTGTCCTTATGTGCCAGTAGCCCCCACTTATCATGTTCCCCAAAAAAAAAACACTTATACTTACCTCCAGCGATGCGATGCAGGCCTCTTCCGGCCTGTGTCCCTCGCTATACGGTTCAGGCGACGCAATGATGTCATCGCGCCGCCTGCATCGGCCTCTGATAGGCTGCTGGCCTAGTGATGGCAGCCTATCAGACGAACAAGAGGGGACACACCTCTCCCTCCCCTGCCATAGCATAGACATCTGTATTGCCGTCCTGAGGACAGCGATACAGATGACTATGGAGATGAGCGCTTCCACAATGGAAGCGCTCATCTCCTGCTGTGCCCTGCCGCCGACCACCCCCACTTGTCACCAGGGCCGCGGCCTTGCGGCACTCAGGCCTGCCAGCTTAACTGGAGATTTCCCGGTATTCCGGCAGGCCAGTCCGGCCCTGGTTACTACAAGAAATGTACCATTCCTGATGTGGGGCCAATAGTGTGTGGAGGTGCAGGAGAGGACTTTTCAGAGCTCACCATAAGGCAAACTAATATAGATTTCACATATCTGCTCCAAAACAGGACTTGTTGATAACTCAATATTGTAGGTATTACAATGGGTGGGCTCCTGTCACGGACATAACGAGACATATGGACGTTCCAGCGACAGGTGGCAGGAGATCTCTGTCACGCCCTGCCCTGTGGGTTTTCTGAGGAGATCTGTCAGTTTCTGCACGTGACTCGATCTGACAGTTTGCTTTGTTTGAACTGAATCCTACCTCCTCCCAGGTGGTGTTGTTTTTTAGGTAATTGGTGAGGCTATTTATTCCTCTCCCTATAGCCTTTGCGGGTTATAGTTCTGCCTTGTGTGAGCTCTGGAAGTTTGGTGGATCATCTTCTCCAACACATCTCTAGAAAAGTCCTTTTCCCTTTTTCCTTCTGTGTCTGTTTTTACTAGGCCTCTAGGGTGATGCTAGCTTCTTTGGTTGTTGGAGCTGGGTGTATCTTTCCCTCTTCCCTACAGCTGAGGGTTTGATTCAGTGTGTTATAGTCTTAGGTACATGGGCATGTGCATATCTACCTTCGAGATATGCACATGGGCATAGCAGCTTAGGGAAAGTGTTTTAGGGATTGCTAGGAGGTGACCCCTTTGTTCCCTAGCATTTGGGGCCTAGTTAGTTGTTTTGTTTGCCTTGTCGTATTCTGTTTCCTTCCCTTATCTTACCTACCGTGACAATCTGTGAGACTGGCAACAGGTAATTTGATCTGACATGTTTTCCTTTTGGATCAAAGGACATCTGTGTTGTTTCTGATGCTTGCCACTCCTTCTTTCCCCAGGTGTGGCTATTGTGGTCATTTAACCTTCTCTATTTATTGTTGTTTCTCCCACTATGCTATGCGGTTTATAGCTTCTGTTGGACTTGTGGTTAGCTTGTGTTTAATTCTTGGGTGAGTTCCTGGTGCTACCAAAGCTTCATTGAAGATAAGTGTTTCCTTTCCCTTTTGTATTTTGTCTATATATATGTGTGTGTGTTACCTTTCCCTGTTGTTTGTCATTAGGCCTGAGGGAGACTCCTGTTTGTCCTTTCCTGTGGAGGAACAGGTAGACTCAGTCCTGATATTAGTTCCAGGGTCCTATATGGTGAAATAGGATTCTAGATATCTGGTGTATGAACTTGCCTACCTTTGGGGTCTGTTCATACTGGTAGTCTGTCAGGACTGGAGTTAGGGTTTTCTCTAGGTGGTGTCAATCTTCCTTCCCTAGTTTCCAGGCCTTATTCCAGTATCCTCTTTCCCTCCTATGCTCAGTGTGGTGTTTTCCTCCCACACACGAGCGTGACAGCTCCACTTTGTCAATTAGCCTGGGGGGTGGGCAATCCCCCCCCCCCCCCCCCACCAAAGCTGCACCTCTGATTAAGTTGCCTCTTGAAGACAATCCTGATCCACATGGCCTTTTAAACCATATGGACATCATAGAAGAGTGTAACCTGCTCAGGACCCTCCTCTGTGAGCCAGAACAAAGTGCTGCTTGATGAGAGCATCTCGGGTTCTGATGTAATCACTCTGTCCATGTATCATATGAATGGTTACCTTGTAGTACTACATTTCCCATGTGGTTGTATTTTGAAAGGAGTTGCCTCTGATGAGAAAATGTTTGTTCTAAAGACAAAAAGAAGTAACATGAGTAAACTACCCCCAAACCTTATTACCTGTGGTAACCTGACAACAATATACCATACTTGAGATGGGTCAGGTTTCTGCATGCAGTTTTGGAAGCCAAAACCAGGAGTGGATTCAAAAAAGTTGTATCTGATCTTTACATTTTCTCTCATTTTAAGACCCACTTCCAAAACTGCATAAAAAAGGCTGAACATGTGGCAGCACTCCGCAAAATGGGTCCGCATCCGTTCCGCAATTTTGCAAAACAGGTGTGGACCCATTCATTTTTAATGGGGCCAGAATGTGCTGTCCGTATCCGCATTTGCGGATCCGCACTTCCGTTCCGCAAAAAAATAGAAGATGTCATATTCTTGCGGACAAGAAATGGCATTTTCTATGAGAGTCCCGGCGATGTGCGGTCCGCAAATGCGGAACGCACATTGAAGATGTCCGTGTTTTGCGGATCTGCAAAACACATACGGATGTGTGAATGGACCCTTATGGTGTCTACACATGGTGCAGATTACGCATTCTTTTTCCACACAGTGTTTGAGTAGAAAAAACATACCACGATACAGTACCGGCAAAGTGCATGAGATCAGACAAATCTCATGTACACTGCTTTTTTCGTATGTGTGGAATCCACAGCCTGTCAATTGTCCTGTTTTTTCTGTGCGGATTTCACCCTTTTCAATGGAGGGGTCAGGTTTACTGCAAAACGGCATCAAATCCACACCAAAAACAAAACAAAAAACGCATCAAAACTGCAATAAATAGTGCAGATTTATGCGTTTTTGTGCAGTTTTGGTAAGAATTTCCTTCAGATTTTCTACACACAAATCTGCACCATGTGCAGCCACCCTTAGGTTACATGAACACACATTCAGCTTGTCACGGCCATTGTGCATCCATTTTCTGGCTGTTTGTCCTTTTTTAATGGCTGTTTCCATCCATTTTTCATGGCAGTTAACAACCGATTACGTAATTTTTATTTTCATGCTCACTTGCATTCCAACACTGTGCTCTGACAAACCAGCAGTAAAATGCATTAAAAGGAGTCCTCTCCACATGTGCATGAGCTAAGGAGTCCTCTCAATGCATTTTACTGCTGGTTTGTTGGAGCACAGGTGATTAGTGGGGGTCTGACACCCGGGACCCCCATCGATCAGCTTTTTAAAAAGACATTGGCTCTTGAGTTAGGCTACTTTCACACTTGCGTTCGCGGTTCAGCTTGTGAGTTCCGTTTGAAGGCTCTCACAAGCGGCCCCGAACTGATCCGTACAGCCCCAATGCATTCTGAGTGGATGTGGGTCCGCTCAGAATGCATCAGTATGGCTCCGTTTGGCCTCCGTTCCGCTCAGCAGGCGGACACCCGAACGCAGCTTGCAGCGTTTTTGTGTCCGCCTGGCCGTGCGGAGCCAAACGTCAAACGGATCCGTCCCCATTGACTTGCATTGTAAGTCTGGACGGATCTGTTTGACGTTGACACAATATGGTGCAATTGCAAACGGATCCGTCCCCCATTGACTTTCAATGTAAAGTCAGGAGTCCCTATTAATATACCATCGGATCGGAGTTTTCTCCAATCCGATGGTATATTTTAACTTGAAGCGTCTCCATCACCATGGGAACGCCTCTATGTTAGAATATACCATCGGATTTGAGTTACATCGTGAAAACTCAGATCCGACAGTATATTCTAACACAGAGGTGTTCCCATAGTGATGGGGACACTTCAAGTTAAAATATACTGAGAACTGTGTACATAACTGCCTTCTGCTGCCTGGCAGCACCCGATCTCTTACAGGGGGCTGTGATCCGCACAATTAACCCCCCAGGTGCCACACCCGAGGGGTTAATTGTGCGGATCTCAGCCCCCTGATCGGGTGCTGCCAGGTAGCAGGGGCCAGACCCCCCTCCCTCCCCAGTATTAAATTCATTGGTGGCCAGTGCGGCCCCCCCTCCCTCCCTCCCTCCCCAGTATTAAATTCATTGGTGGCCAGTGCAGCCCCTCCTCCCTAGTATTAAATTCATTGGTGGCCAGTGCGGACCCCCCTCCCTCCCCAGTATTCATTGGTGGCCAGTGCGGCCCACCCTCCCTCCCTCCCCAGTATTAAATTAATTGGTGGCCAGTGCAGACCCCCCTCTAATTAACCACCCCAGGACCGCCGCACGCACGATTGCGTCCTGGCGGCGGCCCTGTTGTTCCTCCTAGATGCGCCGGCGCGTCATCTCGCGAGAGGAAAGATTTCCTGTGAACATGCGCACACAGGAGCGCGCGTTCACAGGAACCGAAGGTAAACCAGTGGATCTACAGCCTGCCAGCGGAGATCGATCGCTGGCAGGCTATAGATGTGATTTTTAACCCCTGAAAGGCATATCAGACGCTGTTTGTTAACAGCATCTGATATACCTGCTATCTGGTCCTCTGGTAGTCCCTTTTGCTTGGATCGACCACCAGAGGACACAGGCAGCTCTGTAAGTAGCACCAAGCACTACACTACACTACACCACCCCCCCTGACACTTATTAACCCCTTATCACCCCCCTGTCATTGATCACCCCCCTGTAAGGCTCCATTCAGACGTCCGTATGTGTTTTGCAAAACACGACACCGCGGTTCTGAAAAACACGGACACCGGGAATGTGCTTTCCGCATTTTGCGGATCTGTAAATTGCCAGAACTATATAGAAAATGCCTTTTTTTGTCCGCAATTGCGGACAAGAATAGGACATATTCTATAGGCTCTACAAAAAACGCAGTGTTCGCCCGATCAGGCCTGATCTTGCGCGCACACTTGCGTTCAGTCCGCCCCACCGCAGTGACAGAATTTTTTTTTTCTGATCACTGCAAAAACACCGTAAAATCGCTGCGGCGCTATAAAGATCACTTTTGAGGGGCATGGCGAGTTCATAGAAGATTTATTTTTTTTTGGCACATGTTAGCGTAAATTTTATTTTTATTTTTTTCTTACAAAGTCGCATATTCCACTAACTTGTGACAAAAAATAAAATCTCACATGAACTCACCATACCCCTCACGGAATCCAAATGCGTAAAAGATTTTGGACATTTATATTCCAGACTTCTTCTCACGCTTTAGGGCCCCTAAAATGCCAGGCAGTATAAATACCCCATAAGTGACCCCATTTTGGAAAGAAGACACCCCAAGGTATTCTGTGAGGGGCATGGCGAGTTCCTAGAATATTATTTTTTTTGGCACAAGTTAGCGGAAAATGATTTTTGTTTTTTTTTCTCTTACAAAATCATTTTCCGCTAACTTGTGCCAAAAAATATATATTCTAGGAACTCGCCATGCCCCTCACGGAATACCTTGGGGTGTCTTCTTTCCAAAATGGGGTCACATGTGGTGTATTACTACCCTGGCATTTTAGGGCCCCTAAAGTGTGAGAATCCAAATGCCTAAAATGCCCTCCTAAAAGATACTCAAAAAGTATCACACATGTGGTATCACCGTACTCAGGAGAAGTAGCGCAATGTGTTTTGGGGTGTATTTTTACATATACCCATGCTGGGTGAGAGAAATATCTCTGTAAAATGACAACTTTGTATAAAAAATTGGAAAAGTTGTCTTTTAGAGAGATATTTATCTCACCCATCATGGGTATATGTAAAAAGACACCCCCAAAACACATTGCCCTACTTCTTCTGAGTACGGAGATACCACATGTGTGACACTTTTTTGCAGCCAAGATGCGCAAAGGGGCCCAAATTCCAATGAGTACTTTTAGGATTTCACAGGGTATTTTTACGCATTTGGATTCCAAACTACTTCTCACGCTTTAGGGCCCCTAAAATGCCAGGGCAGTATAAATACTAGGTTATTTACAAATTACTATCAAGGCAATAGAACCTATCTTGACCCAGGTATAAATTAATACTTCACTTTTATTTTAATACAAGTAAAACCTAAATGCTAAGTGTGTGCGAGGTGCACTCTTTAATTAAACTTAAACAGAACCAACAAATTAAGGGGTGTTAAAAACCCTGAAGAAACACTGAAGAAGCCAGAATACTGGCGAAACATGTCGGGGGGCAGTGTTAGTTTTTAATCGCTGTGCACCACTCCACTGTTAACCAGCAACTAGAGGTCAGGCTGGCCGACGTTGCTTGGTTTGGTTTAGCGATCAAGTTAGTTGTGGTTTTGGCACCGAGTCCGTGTTGCGGTGTTAGTTGCCACTAATCCCAGTCTGAGATCAACTGAGACGCTTTATGCGCCATTCACATAGTGGGTTGATATTTCCATTTCTCCCACCACTCTATATGGCTGTTATTACAACCATTCTCAGCTGGCAGAGTCACTGCAGACGGTGGTACAGTAGTGTTCTGCCCTTACAGTGGTAAGGGTGAGAGATAGTGCACATCTCTTCACCCTGCCTAATTGTCAAAGCAATACACCTACCAGTGAAGTGGTGTACTGTGTTTTTAACACCCCTTAATTTTTGGGTTCTGTTTAAGTTTAATTAAAGAGTGCACCTCGCACACAAGCATTTAGGTTTTACTTGTATTCAAATAAAAGTGAAGTATTAATTTATACCTCGGTCAAGATAGGTTCTATTGCCTGGATAGGCATTTGTAAATAAACTAGTAAAATTACCTTACCCAGGTCAGGTCCTAATTATATTCATTGGCAGTATAAATACCCCACAAGTGACCCCATTTTGGAAAGAAGACACCCCAAGGTATTCCCTGAGGGGCATGGCGAGTTCATGTAAAATTTTATTTTTTGTCACAAGTTTGTGGAATATGAAAAAAAGCTTCCATGAACTCACTATGCCCATCAGCGAATACCATAGGGTGTCTACTTTCCTAAATGGGGTCATTTGTGGGGTTTTTCTACTGTCTGGGCATTGTAGAACCTCAGGAAACATGACAGGTGCTCAGAAAGTCAAAGTGCGTAAATTTACATTTTTGCACCATAGTTTGTAAACGCTATAACTTTTACCCAAACCAATAAATATACACTTATTGCATTTTTTTTTAATCAAAGACATGTAGAACAATAAATTTAGAGAAAAATTTATATAGAAATGTAGTTTTAATTGAAAAATGTTACAACAGAAAGTGAAAAATGTAGTTTTTTTGCAAAAATTTCGGTCAATTTCGATTAATATAAAAAAAAGTAAAAATGTCAGCAGCAATGAAATACCACCAAATGAAAGCTCTATTAGTGAGAAGAAAAGGAGGTAAAATTCATCTGGGTGGTAAGTTGTATGACCGAGCAATCAACCGTGAAAGTGTAGTGCAGAATTGTAAAAAGTGGTCTGGTCATTAAGGGGGTTTAAGCTAGGGGGGCTGAGGTGGTTAAACCCCCCCCCCAATCATTGGTGGCAGCGGAGAGTTCCGAATTTTAGAAGCATTATACTTACCTGCGCTGTCTGTGGCCGGCCGGTCACTCCTCCTACTGGTAAGTGACATGTCTGTGCTATAAGCAATGCGCCGCACAGACCTTTCACTTACCTGTAAGAGGAGCACCCGGCCGGCCACAGACAGCGCAGATTAGTATAATGCTTCTAAAATTGCTAAGTAACCATGGCAGCCAGAACTGCAGTAGTGTTCTGGCTGCCATGGTAACCAATCGGAGCCCCAGCGATTAAACTGGGACTCCGATCGGAACTTTCCGCTGCCACCAATGATGGGGGGGATTTTAATTAGAAGGGGGGAGAGGGGGGGCCGCACTGGCCACCAATGAATTTAATACTGGGGAGGGAGGGAGCAGGGGGGCCGTACTGGCCACCAATGAATTTAATACTGGGGAGGGAGGGAGGGGCCGCACTGGCCACCAATGAATTTAATACTAGGGAGAGAGGGAGGGGGGCTGCACTGGCCACCAATGAATTTAATACTGGGGAGGGAGGGGGGCCGCACTCGCCACCAATGAATTTAAAACTGGGGAGGGAGGGGGGTTTGGCCCCCTGCTGCCTGGCAGCACCTGATCTCTTACAGGGGGCTATGATACACACAATCAACCCCTCAGGTGCTGCACCTGAGGAGTTAATTGTGCGGATCACAGCCCCCTGTAAGAGATTTGGTGCTGCCAGGCAGCAGGGGGCAGTTATGTACACAGTTCTTAGTATATTCTAACTTGAAGCGTGAAAACTCAGATCTGAAAAAGATGTTATGCAGACGGATCCGTTCTGAACGGATGCAAGCGTTTGCATTATAGGTGCGGATCCGTCTGTTCAGATACCAGACGGATCCGCACCGAACGCAAGTGTGAAAGGAGCCTTAGCGCAGAGGCCTTCTCAATGGGCAGACTGGGAGCTTAAAGTGGCCCTGGAATAAACCTAAAAGAAGCCCCACCATATGGATGGATCTAAATTGACAGAAGACAAGGGAACACAAGTAGGCAGGGGCATCACAAATAGGCAGGGACAACAGAAGTAGTCGGGGTCAGCAATACAGTGCAGCACAAAATACTGCCTCCCCTGCTGCAGTATTCAACTGTATTACCGTCCTGAGGACAGAGATACAGTTGAATTCATAGAGTCCCTGTGGCCACCAGCCAGGCCATAAGTTCCTGATGCTTCTAGCATGAATTACTACTTAGAGCATAAGATTGTTCGGTATCCAGATGACAACCATGATGAAGATTCGGGTAGCCTCCTGGGCATCGGCCCATCTGGAAATTTCCCTGTAGGGTCCCCGCCCCTGGCCTTCTCTTTGCCCACCAAGCACAGTGTCATCCATTTGCTGTGCTTGGTATATCGCAGCTTAGCCCCATTCACTTCAATGGGGCTGAGCTATGTCTAGGCCAGGTAACCAATGAACATGATGTCACAGGGAAAGCTGCTAGAAGGCTGAGGTGCTACCAGGGGCGGACTGACCGGTCGGGCACTTCGGACATGGTCCGAGGGCCCGGCCGGGATAGGGGCCCGCTCACTGTAATACTAATATTCATATGTGAACAACTTGAAATCCTCTGCGATCCTCTCCCTCTGAGCTCTCTGTACTCACAAACTCAGTAGCAGGCTGGGCGGCAGCGCAACTCACTGACGTCACGCGCCTGCTCCTCCTACTTCATTCATAAAGTGGGAGGAGCAGGCGCCTGACGTCAGTGAGTTGCGCTGCCGCCCGGCCTGCTACTGAGTTTGTGAGTACAGAGAGCTCAGAGGGAGAGGATCGCAGAGGATTTCAAGTTGTTCACATATGAATATTAGTATTACAGTGAGCGGGGCCCGGTGTAATAGAATACAGTGACTGCACCGTGCCCCGCTGCCATTACAACACAAGATGCCGGCCCCCAGTCCCTGTATTGGGGATCATTCACTCACAGGGACACTGTTATAGGGGGATCTGTGGATGACACATATATAGCATAAGGTGCTATATATGTGTCACCCACAGATCCCCCCCAAACAACGGAGTCATCCACAGATCCCCACAACAGTGCCATCCACAGAGCCCCCATAACAGTGCCATCCACAGATCCCACCCACAAGTGTCATCCACAGATCCCCCATAACAGTGTCATCCACAGAGCCCCCATAACACCTTTTGGTTAAAAATATTTTTTAATTTGGCTATTCCCCACCCCTCTTGTAATTGTTCCGCTACTTGTGGGCTGCGCGGGAATGAGTTCAGTCACTTCGGTGGGCAATCCCGTCCTGCAGCGCGTGATCCCGCAAGACCTGCTGCTGTAGGTCACGGGTCTCGCGGGATCACGCGCCACAGGATTGGATTGCCCACCGAAGTGACTGAACTCATGCCCATGTAGCCCGCAAGTAGCGGATCAGTGGAACAAGTACAAGGTGGGTGGGGGGATGATCTGTGGGGTTGCCCAGACGGCTAGGCCCTTTACAGTAGTTATTAACCCCATTCAGCAGTCCCCCGTTCACTGAAGGGGGGACTGCTGAAAGGGATTAATAACTACTGTGAAGGGCCTCCCTCCCTTTCACAGTAGTTATGCCCAGATATGTGCCCCCTTCACAGTAGTTATGCCCAGATATGTGCCCCCTTCACAGTAGTTATGCCCAGATATATGCCCCCTTCACAGTAGTTATGCCCACACTGCTTCTAACAGAGGCTCACTAATGGACGCTTATATTAGATCACCCCATACGAGAGCATTGAATCAATGCTTTCCTATGGGGAAAAATTTGACCCTGGAGGTCATCATGCAGGGTGTGAGGACGTCCAGCGTCAGATACCGGAGGTCTGTTTTATTCCAGGAAGCCCTCGGGTGGCTGCCGGCCACTAGAGGCTGACTTATTGCTGGAACGTAAACAATGCAGTTTCTCTATAACATTGCAGCTCGATTTGCAAAAGGGACACTGTACCCAGACCACTTCAATGAGCTGAAGTGGTCTGGGTGCCTTTTGTGTCACTTTAACTTTGAAATCTTATTAAAGATTGTGTAGGGTGTGGCTGGAGGCGGGGCATGGAGGCGGGACAAGGGTGGGGCTTGCAGCAGAACATGGGTGGGGCCTGTAAGGGGGCCCTTGATTTATTTTGCCCGGGGGCCCTGAGGGCTCTCAGTCCGCCCCTGGGTGCTACTGTGAGTGCCAGTACCTGCTCAAACAGCTGATCGGCGGGATCCTTGGTGTCGGACCCTCACCGATCAGATGCTGATGACCTATCCAGAGGAAAAACCTTTTAAATGTATATATTACAAGTTTTACTGAATCTTTTCCAACATAACTACATATCAATCTGCTCACCTCCTCCTGTTCTATAACATGCTGCTTGCAGATTGTATTGCATTTTGTGGTGGCAGTTCCTCTTTAAAGGGGTTGTCTTAAGTTTTTTATACTGATGGCCTATCCTTAGGATAAGTCCAATGAACAATAGCGGAGGCAGCATGTCAGGTGAAAAAAATCCTTTTATTGGGAACTGCTTACATGTGAAAGCGTTGTTACAGGAAAATGCTACATTTCGGCTATAACATAGCCTTTGTCAAGCATATAGTGATCCCCAATTACCTGTCACGGCCATGGTCATGGTCGTGACTCCTGATCCGCATGCGGTTGCCTGCGGTTTTGGTTTGGTTGTTCAACCACAGGTGAGGGCCGCTAGTGTGCTGCCTCACTTGTGGTTGCCGCGGGCAACAAGTGTTGTATTGTCGCAGTATAGCAGCCTGAGCTGGTGCTAGGCAGCTTGCTGCAATGGCATGCGGTTACACCTAGCAACCTCTCTGTTAGGTGTGTGTTTATGTTATGCACTTTGTATGTCTGGTGTGCACTTGGTCTTATGTTAGGTGTGCACTGTGACACTTCCCTTCACTGTGGCTGCCCGTGGCAACGTTTGGTATGATGTACATGTGGTGGCAGTGTCTCGGCCTTCTGGCTGACTCCCAGGACATGGTTGCCACCCATGTCGTTGCAAGCGGTAACAGGCGCAGTGTGATGTGCATTTGGACACTTCCCCTTTAAGTGGTTTCACTCCCTGTAAGTGTTGGAAGGGTTTATTCCCTCTCCTTGTGTGTCTGTTTGGGCTTGGCCACTTTGGGCTATAAAGCCTCTTTTGGGTTCAGTAGCTGAGGGGTTCTTCAGTCATGCTTTGCTGGAGACACCCTCCTGGTAATTCCACCTGCCAGTGTGGGCCACCCTTGTGGTCATAAAATTATTGTTATATATTTTTATACACGATGTTCTGTTGATGTTTTCCTTTGTGATGTTATGCACCTATGGATCTGGGTTCCTGTGTGTTTGTGTGTGTGCTGTGTCCACTGGTGTTTGGGTGTGGACACTTGCTGTATTGCACAGGATCCAGTCTGTGTGTCTGTGGCAGGTAGGTGTGGAAGTGCTTTTCATCCTCCTGCCATATCCATAGGCTGTTTATGTTCTCTTCCGTTTGCAGCTTGGCTAGTGAGACTCCTGTTCCTCCGTGCCTAGGAAGAACAGGTCGTTTTACCCTGCTCCTTGTTCCAGGGCAATCCTGAGGGCTAGCAGGGACCCCAAGGCATCCGGTGTATGAGTCCTCCCACCTTCAGGGTTGACTCATATGGTTAGGAGTCAGGGTCAGTTTAGGGACGCGATAGGAGGTGACCTGCTCCCTAATACTCTCGTCCTGGCCAAGCAGCGCTTAACATCTTCATGCATCGCACGGCTGAGGGTTTTCCCCATCCTCAGCCGTGACATTACCCCTGCTTAAAAAAGTGAAAGCCACACCTCCACACATGGATGTGGCCAATAGCATACTTCAATCACAAATGCATAATCGCCCTGTAACAGGTGCGTGAATACATAATCACCTCATATACATACAACAATCCTCCCATGTATAGAGTGTATTACAAGGAACACGTACCTCCATGCAGCATGCCGGTATCGCGTACCCCTGCCTTTTTATAGCCGAAACGTAGCATTTTCCTGTAACCACGCTTTCACATGTAAGCAGTTCCCAATAAAAGGATTTTTTTCACCGGACATGCTGCCTCCGCTATTGTTCATTGGACTGTACACTCAGGAGCCTGTGTGGATCTAGGGCTCCAGATGGACTGTTGCATTCTGGTCGACCACAAGATCTGGTGAGTGCGACTTCGGATTGATATATTGCATGATTTGGATTCAAGAAGTCAGCACTGGGACCTGATACCTTAAATATGGAGGGAACTCCAGGATCTGGTAAGGTCAGCGAAACTGCTAATGTGAATACGTGCTTATACATTGAGGAACAAATTCAGAGACTCATTAATGGCGACAGCGGGGATGTAACTTTTTTAAGTACCCTGTCTGTAGACCTACTCAAGAGAAGGTTTGAGCATGAGTCTAAGAAATTGGTCACTATGGACTTGCACTTGAATACGTTAAGAGAATATTATCGCTCACAGCAGATACCTAGGGGACTGAGGTCCCATCTCAGACCAACTTTATTCCCGAACAATGAAGAATTCTGTAAGAAATTTGAGATGATTAACAACAAACATGCATTTGAACTTATGCTGCTGAATATAGACTTCCTCGGTCAGATCGAAGGAGTCAAAAGATCCATGACTCGTCTAGAAACACAAATTCAGGGTTTACTGAATAGTGAGGAAGCTATGGCCTTCATGGAGAAAATTAAAGGCTATACACAGCGGCATAAAACAGAGGTGGCGAAAATCAAGAGAGATAAATGGCACCGTGATTTAGAGGACTATCAGGTGGGCCAGGCATATAATTGGCAACAAAAGATGCAGAATAAACCACGTAGGAAGAAGGGAAGGAAGTTTGACCAGAGCCTGTTTGGTTTCACAACCGGCGATTCTGATTCATCTGATGATGTGAACAAAACACCTTTTTTAGGACCTCTCCCATTGGGCATTGGGCGCAAGCGATGGTGCCGTAGGGGGGGAAGGAAACATCACAGATCTCAGGAAAAGTCTACCTCCACCGTATCAGAAATCTCACAGGGGTGTAATGGGGAGAACGACGAGGCGCAACCAAATATAATCAACAATTTGGTTGTCAACATTTCAACAAGCGCATTAACTGATGATCAATTTAAAGTATTGGGACGCGGTTTGTCCTTCTATCCTGGACATGAGAGAAATTGGTTCGATTTAGAACTGGATTTACATCGGATTTATTGATTGTTGAGACTTAAGGCATTTTTCTTCACAAAGGGGGAGAAAACTGCTGGACCGGTATCCGATATTGGTGATGATGTTGATTTCGCATTAAAAGCATTGGATTTAAGTGTGAAGAGTGATTTTGCACGTGATCATGTTGTGGAGGCTTATATTGATATTGTGTCTCAACAAATTGATCGATTGAGAGAAGGTAGTGGGAGGGGCTCTTCGTCGAACTTGACAAGGGGAGAGAGGGAGGTAGTGACACAATTGGAACACAATAAGAGCTTGACTATCAAACCGGCTGACAAGGGAGGGGCGGTGGTGGTGATGGACACGATTGGCTATAATCGGGAAGTGCATAGACAGTTGAGTGACCGGGAGATTTATATAGAACTTAAGAATGATCCCAAGTGGGACATTATGCGTATCCTGGAGGACATCATTAGTGAGGCTCTTGTGGAGGGCATCATTGATAAGGATGTTAGTGAGTTTCTCAGGATTAAACACCCGGTCACTCCTCTGTTCTATGTACTTCACAAGATTCATAAGAGCCTGGTCGATCCCCCTGGCCGACCAATTGTATCGGGTAGGGGGTAATATTCCTTGATAAGTTATTACATGTCCATGCCACCATGGACACCAGCCACTTTCTGTTGAAATTAAGGGATTTGGGCCTGCCTACCCACCCTCTTCTTGTCAGTTTTGACGTGGTTTCACTCTACACATCCATTGATCATGCATTTGGATTGAATGTCGTCGATGTGGCCCTGGCCGGCACCGGGCTCTCCCTGGGCGGCCGTGGATTTGTCCTCTAACTTCTTTCCAACTGAATTACAATTTCTAGATGTAAGGGTATACATTAAGGATGGCATGATCGCTACTGATATCTATCATAAACCAACTGATAGGAATAACTTGTTGAAATTTGACAGTAACCATCCCCGTCGAATGGTGGAGTCAATCCCCTGGAGTCAACTCCTGAGAGTAAGACGGGTGGTGTCTAATGATGAACAGTTTGGTACTAGAGTCGATGAGATGGGGGAAAAATTCCTTAATAGGGGTTATCCGTATAAATTGGTGGACAGAATGAAACAAAAGGTGGAGGCTGTTGACTGTGGGTCTACGCTTCAAGGTAAAGAGAGGAGTAGGGATCAAAAACGTATTCCCTTTGTCTCCACTTATGGTGCCCATAGTGGGGAGATTGCACATATTATACGTAAGAGGCGCCAATTACGAGATAAACTGGTTAAGACAGAATTGGGGGGTTCCTGTGGGGATGGACAAAGGTATCTGGTGCCAAGGTTTCTACCACCTCATTTTGACCGAATTAGCTTTCAGACACTAGCGATCTGCTAGTGTCTGATCTCCATAATCATGCAATTCTCAGACCTTTGTGTGGAGCCGTTTCATTAAAAAACTAACTTTTATTCCTATGCAAATGAGCCTCTAGTTGCTATGGGGGTGTCTTTTCAGCACCTATAGGCTCGGTCTACTCACACTGTATGCCGCCCCGCTCGTCAGTCAAGCCCGCCCATCTCGTCTTGAATGCCTGCCTCCATCTCAGCCATCGGATGAATTCTCGCGCCTGCGCCGTTCACTTCTGTCTTCGGCACAGGCGCAGTGAGTGAAGGCCGCTCTCCTGATGCCGGCTTCCTCACTGTGACGTAGTCGGCGCAGTGAGGAATCCGGCACCAGGAGCGCATCATTTACTCACTGCGCCTGCGCCGAAGACAGAAGTGAACGGTGCAGGCGCGACAATTCGTCCGATGGCTGAGATGGAAGCAGG
Source organism: Bufo gargarizans (assembly GCF_014858855.1). Taxonomy (NCBI): domain Eukaryota; kingdom Metazoa; phylum Chordata; class Amphibia; order Anura; family Bufonidae; genus Bufo; species Bufo gargarizans. The sequence goes on along the minus strand of NC_058080.1, from coordinate 460,219,341 downwards.
CATTCAAGACGAGATAGGCGGGCTTGACTGACGAGCAGGGCGGCATACAGTGTGAGTAGACCGAGCCTCTAGGTGCTGAAAAGACGTCCCCATAGCACCTAGAGGCTCATTTGCATAGGAATAAAAGTTAGTTTTTTAATGAAACGGCTCCACACAAAGGTCTGAGAATTGCATGGTTATGGAGATCAGACACTAGCAGATCGCTAGTGTCTGAAAGCTAATTCGGTCAAAATGAGGTGGTAGAAACCCTTTAAAGTGATATAAAAAACATATGTGTTAAAACCAATCAAATGAAAACAGCTAAGTCATTCTTGTCATTTAACCCTAGAGGGCCCATGGCTTGCGTTTTGATTATCCATGCAGCTTCTCGCTGCAGGAGAATGCGTTTTCTGTCCCCCCCCCCTCATGGGGGTGTGGACCACTTCAATACCCGCACATTTCAATATTTCACTGTTCCCCGCATGTTCATTATGTATATGCTCAATTAATCTAGTTGCTCCATTTCTGGTAATAATAGATTTTTTACTATGTGGGGGTATTAAGGGGACTGAGGGAATTGGGTGTGTATAGTTATGTTAGAGGCATACCCTAGCATGAAAAGATTTGCCACAGCGCCAAACGTATCCCTCTTTGTGCTTTTCAAAAGTTAGGAGGTATGACTAAGGGGGCATAACTACTGTACAGGGAGTGCAGAATTATTAGGCAAGTTGTATTTTTGAGGATTAATTTTATTATTGAACAACAACCATGTTCTCAATGAACCCAAAAAACTCATTAATATCAAAGCTGAATATTTTTGGAAGTAGTTTTTAGTTTGTTTTTAGTTTTAGCTATTTTAGGGGGATATCTGTGTGTGCAGGTGACTATTACTGTACATAATTATTAGGCAACTTAACAAAAAACAAATATATACCCATTTCAATTATTTATTTTTACCAGTGAGACCAATATAACATCTCAACATTCACAAATATACATTTCTGACATTCAAAAACAAAACAAAAACAAATCACTGACCAATATAGCCACCTTTCTTTGCAAGGACACTCAAAAGCCTGCCATCCATGGATTCTGTCAGTGTTTTGATCTGTTCACCATCAACATTGCGTGCAGCAGCAACCACAGCCTCCCAGACACTGTTCAGAGAGGTGGACTGTTTTCCCTCCTTGTAAATCTCACATTTGATGATGGACCACAGGTTCTCAATGGGGTTCAGATCAGGTGAACAAGGAGGCCATGTCATTAGATTTTCTTCTTTTATACCCTTTCTTGCCAGCCACGTTGTGGAGTACTTGGACGCGTGTGATGGAGCATTGTCCTGCATGAAAATCATGTTTTTCTTACCTTGCAGACTTCTTCCTGTACCACTGCTTGAAGAAGGTGTCTTCCAGAAACTGGCAGTAGGACTGGGAGTTGAGCTTGACTCCATCCTCAACCCAAAAAGGCCCCACAAGCTCATCTTTGATGATACCAGCCCAAACCAGTACTCCACCTCCACCTTGCTGGCGTCTGAGTCGGACTGGAGCTCTCTGCCCTTTACCAATCCAGCCATCTGGCCCATCAAGACTCACTTTCATTTCATCAGTCCATAAAACCTTTGAAAAATCAGTCTTGAGATATTTCTTGGCCCAGTCTTGACGTTTCAGCTTGTGTGTCTTGTTCAGTGGTGGTCGTCTTTCAGCCTTTCTTACCTTGGCCATGTCTCTGAGTATTGCACACCTTGTGCTTTTGGGCACTCCAGTGATGTTGCAGCTCTGAAATATGGCCAAACTGGTGGCAAGTGGCATCTTGGCAGCTGCACGCTTGACTTTTCTCAGTTCATGGGCAGTTATTTTGCGCCTTGGTTTTTCCACACGCTTCTTGCGACCCTGTTGACTATTTTGAATGAAACGCTTGATTGTTCGATGATCACGCTTCAGAAGCTTTGCAATTTTAAGAGTGCTGCATCCCTCTGCAAGATATCTCACTATTTTTGACTTTTCTGAGCCTGTCAAGTCCTTCTTTTGACCCATTTTGCCAAAGGAAAGGAAGTTGCCTAATAATTATGCACACCTGATATAGGGTGTTGATGTCATTAGACCACACCCCTTCTCATTACAGAGATGCACATCACCTAATATGCTTAATTGGTAGTAGGCTTTCGAGCCTATACAGCTTGGAGTAAGACAACATGCATAAAGAGGATGATGTGGTTAAAATACTCATTTGCCTAAAAATTCTGCACGTAGTGTATATGGACACCGACCGGGCAGTCGTACTGTGTGAGGGCTCTTATGGAGCATTAATTTGTGAAAGGGGCCTAACTACTGTGAGGGGGCACAATAGGGACTGGGCGGACTGGATAGGCACTGGGCAGAATTTGAGGTGTGGCTTAGTGTAAAAAAAAATGCCGCTATGCGCACTGCTGATATTGTCCCTTCTTGGGCTTCTCAAAAGTTAAGGGGTATGCCTGTGTATACTGTTATGTCTGCCATGGATAGCATTGTATGCTTGCTACATTTCACACTCTTAATCTGCCCATTGTTCTCCTTACTGATGACTCTTTGGCAGTGACTCCTCTAAAGTATTTACAGGGTGTTCTCTCTCTTCATTGTTTAGTAGTGTTGGACATGGTTGTATATGCCTGTCACTGGGCCCGGCACTACACACTGCTGTATGTATGTAGTCTCCTGTGAATTATTTACTAATCAGAGCCCTAATTCCCCAACATCCTTCTGAAATGCAGCCTTGAAGGCCTTTTCTTTTTTATATACCATCCTTTGCTCCAAGTCATTGCCAGTGAGTGCACTGCTCATTGAAACATGTAAGCTTAAGGTCCCTTTACATGGGCCAATTCAGCAGGAGATTGTCGGGAAAGAAGTGTTCCTTCCGAGCAAGCGCCTGCTCATCAGTGAAGGAGACAACATTTACATGCATTGATCTCCTCCACAGTATGAGGATGAACGATCACTAATGCCATCGCTCGTCCCCATACGGACTCATTTGCCAGCAGCAGAATGTGGTTTAGATGCCACGCTCTGCAGTCAGAAAACAACGATTTAGGTGCCTACACAATTTAACTACCTGACAAACAATCGTTTCACTCGTTCATTGGGTAATTGGCGGCACCTTTACACCACCAGATAATCACTAACTAGCGTTCCCCTGAACACTAGTTAGCGATTATCTGGCTGATTCTCGGCCCATATAAAGGGCCCTTTAGTAAAACGTTGGGTAAGGAAGTATGTTTTCTTAGTTACAACCACGCGGTACGGTTGTGTCTCGGTTGCAATGCAGCCTTCGCTGTGGTTGAGCACCGCATGGCCGCAGCAGGCTCTTATTCAACGGAGATCACACTTTTTAGTTGGTCTGCATTGCTAATGGCCGCTCAGCATTTTCAATACCACTCGACCATTAACAATGCAGACAAACAACTAGTTAACAAGAGCCAGCTGTGGCCACGCAGTACTCAATCGCAGTGCGGCCGCGTCACAACTTCGCTGTGTGGTCATACTGTAATTCCCCACTTCTTGGAGATGCTTTTTATTCTCTTGAAATGACAGAGCGGTCCATGAAAAAACACATATCCCTTGTGCAGTTTGTACCTGATAATGGAAGAAGAATATATTTAAGGCCTCCTGCACACTACAGTATTTTTTCGCTGTCTGCAAAACGGGGTTCCGTTGGTCCGTGATCCGTGACAGTTTTTTCGTCCGTGGGTCTTCCTTGATTTTTGGAGGATCCACGGACATGAAAAAAAAGTCGTTTTGGTGTCCGCCTGGCCGTTTGACGTTGACACAATATGGTGCAATTGCAAACGGATCCGTCCCCCATTGACTTTCAATGTAAAGTCAGGAGTCCCTTTTATACCATCAGATCAGAGTTTTCTCCAATCCGATGGTATATTTTAACTAGAAGCGTCCCCATTACCATGGGAACGCCTCTATGTTAGAACATACCATCGGATTTGAGTTACATCGTGAAAACTCATATCCGACAGTATATTCTAACACAGAGGCGTTCCCATGGTGATGGGGACGCTTCTAGTTAGAATATACTACAAACTGTGTACATGACTGCCCCCTGCTGCCTGGCAGCACCCGATCTCTTAAAGGGGGCTGTGATCCGTACAATTAACCCCTCAGGTGCCGCACCCCGGCCCCCCCTCCCTCTATTGTAATAACATTGGTGGCCAGTGTGCGGCCTCCCACGCCCCCCCCCCCCCCCCCCCCCGATCATTGGTGGCAGCGGAGTTCCGATCGGAGTCCCAGTTTAATCGCTGGGGCTCCGATCGGTAACCATGGCAACCAGGACACTACTGCAGTCCTGGTTGCCATTGTTACTTAGCAATATTATAAGCATCATACTTACCTGCTGGCTGCTGCGCTGTCTGTGACCGGCCGGGAGCTCCTCCTACTGGTAAGTGACAGGTCTGTGCTGCGCATTGCTTAATGATCTGTCACTTACCAGTAGGAGGAGCTCCCGGCCGGTCACAGACAGCACAGCAGCCAGCAGGTAAGTATGATGTTTCTACTATTGCTAAGTAACCATGGAAACCAGGACAGCAGTAGCGTCCTGGTTGCCATGGTTACCGATCGGAGCCCCAGCGATTAAACTGGGACTCCGATCGGAACTCCGCTGCCACCAATGATGGGGGGGGCCGCACACTGGCCACCAATGTTATTATTACAATAGAGGGAGGGATGGGGGGCCGGGCGCACACTGTGCCACCAATGTTATTATTACAATAGAGGGAGGGGGGGGGGCGCACTGGCCACCAATAAAATTAAAACTGGGGAGGGAGGGGGGTCTTCCCCCTGCTGCCTGGCAGCCCCTGATCTCTTACAGGGGGCTATGATATGCACAATTAACCCCTCAGGTGCAGCACCTGAGGAGTTAATTGTGCTGATCACGGCCCCCTGTAAGAGATCGGGTGCTGCCAGGCAGCAGGGGGCAGACATGTACACAGTTCGTAGTTTATTCTAACTAGAAGCGTCCCCATCACCATGGGAACGCCTCTGTGTTAGAATATACTGTCGGATCTGAGCTCTGAAAAAGCTTTTATGCAGACGGATCTTCGGATCCGTCTGTATGAAAATAACCTACGGCCACGGATGCAAATCTTGTGTGCATCCGTGTTCTTTCACGGACCCATTGACTTGAATGGGTCTGTGAACCGTTGTCCGTCAAAAAAATAGGACAGGTCCTATTTTTTTGACGGACAGGAAACACGGATCACGGAGGCGGATGACAAACGGTGCATTTTCCGAGTTTTCAACTGACCCATTGAAAGTCAATGGGTCCACAGAAAATCACGGAAAACGGAACAACGGCCACGGGTGCACACAATGGTCGTGTGCATGAGGCCTAAAGAGGACCTTTCACCGGATTTTATTAATTGAGATAAGTACCTGTACCTGCGGGGCACCCCCCGCTGATGCTGCCATCTTGCCTGTTTTGCTAAAATAGCGCTCCAACGCCGCGGTGTGCCCCCGGTATTTTCCCTGCTCAGTATGCGAATACTGAGCATCGGAGCAATATGGAGGAGTCGCAGTCTTTTTCAGTGGGTGTCTCCTTCTCTCCTGGCTGCAGCGCTGTCCAATCGCTGCGCAGAGCGTCACAGCCAGGGAGAAAAGTACAGGTACTTATCTCAATTGCTAAAATTCGGTGAAAGGTCCTCTTCAACCCATTACACGAGATGCTGGAAGTCGTTATGCTCATCTTGGCTTGTTCAGGAACACTTTCGGTAACACCACATCTTCCAGATTCTGGGCATGAATTTCAATTTGATCTTTCAGTTTTGGCACTGTTTGGTGATTAGTTTTATAAAACCTACTCTTCAGGGTGACCCCACACACTGTTAGGTCTGGTGTTTGCCCGGCTGTGTGCATGAGCCATTAGTCCCATCTTGCCTAAGTAATGATGAGATGACAGAACCCCTTTAAGGGTGTCTTCACCGTATGGCTTCAGGTGAAGCAATTTCAGCAGAACTTGACATGCTGCTCTGCTTTCACGTCAATATACTTGTTCCTAATCCTCTCCTGGAAGTCTACAACAACAGGTGTCCTAACACGTGGCTCCCTAGTTTTTTTTTTTGCTTCGTCCACAGATCGTGTGTTACGACAAGCCATGTTTATGGATTTTTGCTGGAATGGAAAGGTCCGGAAATTGACCTTGTGTTACTATGAATGAGCTTGTGTGTACATAGGCCTCCACTGTCGAATACAGCATGTTGGACACACTCACATCCAGCACTACTGCCCTCCATAAAGAGCACCACTCGACTGGCAGGGAGGGAGACGATGGCCCCATTCATCTCTTATACTGCTCTGGTAAAATGAAAGCTGAGCTCTGATTGGTTGCTGTGGGTTTTATGGTAAGACGGTTCTGATGACCGAGGCCCGATAAGCATTGTCCTGTACAAACCGCACAAGGAAAACAGGGGTCTGCTTTTTGTGGCCCACTCTGTGTATAAGGCTTCCATTGGACAGTTTCACACATGATGTAGGGTTCCTACACACACAAGTTTGGTCTGGCGATATTTTAATTGCATTTTCCCCTATAGAGAAGGGGCACTGGACCTTCCGGATTGCGGACCCATTCAAGCTGTTCGCAGGCCTCAATATGGGCACGGCTGGGCAACTGTCACGGGGCATAAGCCCTTACTCTGTATATACAAAAAATACTGTTAAGAAAAGTGCACAAAAACTACCACAAAATACATATGTGCCTAAGGCGCCTATATCTGGAGTTTTTTGTTCACAAGAAAAAAAAAGCCAGAAACCGCTTGTGGGTTTCTTTTTTTCATATCGCATGTGTTTTTTCTAAACAACTGTGAGAACTACATTTTTTGGAGTTTTCTCCCCTATAGAGATATCAAAATGCCGTAAAAATAACTAAACGTCACCTAATTAACACAAACACCACTAGCAAAAAAAGAAAACTGCATGTGCGTCCTGTGTTTCATTTTTCCCACAGACCGTCAGCTAACATAGTTGCACAACAAGTGTTGTCATGTAGCCCCAGCCTAAAAGTGTACAAAACCCCCTATGTGTGAACCTGGCTCAAAGGGGTTGTCTAGGAATCCTGGGGAGTGAAAAGCTGGGATTGAGATACCTCTAGCAAACACACACTTGGATTTGGTAGGTTAGGCCTCATGCACACAGCCACATTTTTCATGAACAGCACACTGGCCATTCATTTCTGTGGGGCCATGCACACGTCAGGGATTTTTGCTAATCCGTTTTTCCGTTCAACTGATCATAGAACATTGCGGTCCTTTTGCGGATGAGACTAGCTCTTTCTAGTGAAGGGAGCGAGACGGACGTGGTCGTGTGCTTGAGGTCTTAGCAAGAAGTAGGGATGAAGGGACTGGCAACATCAGGATGCGACTAGACAGGGCTTGTCTGGAGTCTGAACACAGATCTGCAAGGGAAACATTTAGTCAAGACAATTTAGGCCCCTTTCACACGGGCGAGTATTCCGTGCGGGTGCAATGCGTGATGTGAACGCATTGCACCTACACTAAATCCGGACCCATTTCTATGGGGCTGTGCACATGAGCTGTGATTTTTATGCGTCACTTGTGTGTTGCATGAAAATCGCAGCATGCTCTATATTCTGCGTTTTTCACGCAGCGCAGGCCCCATAAAAATTAAATGGGGCCGCGTGAAGATCGGAAGCATCCGCAAGCAAGTGCGGATGCGGTGCGATTTTCACGCATGAATGCTAGGTGACGATCGGGCTGGGGACCTGATCTGTATTATTTTCCCTTATAACAAGGTTATAAGGGAAAAATAATAGCATTCTCAATACAGAATGCAAAGTAAAATAGTGATGGAGGGGTTAAAAATAAAGAAATTAACTCACCGAATCCACTTGATCGCGTAGTTGTGGATCTCTGTCTTCTTCTGTAATGTTGAGCTGCCGGCTAAGGACCTGTGGTGATGTCACATCACATGGCCAATCACATGGTCCCTCGCCATGGTGATGAACCATGTGATGAGCACAGTGACTTCACCACAGGTCTTTTGCCAGGTCCTGAAGATAGAACAGAGACCGGCAGCTATGGAGCAGGTAAGTTAACTTTTTTTTTAACCCCTCCATCCCTAATTTACTTTGCATTCTGTATTAAGAATGCTATTTTCCCTTATAACCATGTTATAAGGGAAAATAATAAAATCTACACAACACCGATCCCAAACCCGAACTTCTGTGATGAAGTCTGGGTTTGGGTCTGGGTACCAAACATGCCGATTTTTCTCACGCGGGTGCAAAACTCATTAAAACGCTTTGCAGTCGCGCGGAAAAATTGTGCATTTTACCACAACGCACCAGCATCTTTTCGGGCCCTCACACGCCACGCTCGTGTGAAAGAGGCCTTAGACTTGCTTCCTTTTTCAGGATGTATTAGTGATTGGCTGGGGGTATCAGTGGCAGCCAATCCAATCGCATCTTCTTCCCAACCCTACCTTGCAGTAGGAATCTGGTTACTACTAACACCTTTCTTGTAAGGATCAGGATAAGTAATCCCATGACATCGCTGATCTATATAAATACGTCAGCATCCTCCCAGGCTTCTCGGCCTTTTGGCTAAGATCAAGTGTAGTATCTGTTCTTATTTGTACAGAGGGGGAGCCCGTAGTGCCAAACCTCTGAGATGTCGAGGAGAACGGAGAGAACCACACGGTCGTCCCTTGGGTGGCAGCCTAGGCGAAAGCCGAAGCCCAGACAGGCGTACCCTCAGCTTCGGGTTGCCACTTGTCCCAGTCCCTTTGCAGGAGCCTTCTGGCCTGGAGGGATAGGGAATGGTTTATGTGGGACCCTTATCTTATGGAGGGGGCCAGCGATGTACCGCAACGTGTGGCACGCTGCACGCTTTTGATGCACGGCGGTAGAAAGCACATTCCTTGGGCTTTCATAAAAAAAAAAAAATCCTTTCCAGCAACCAATCAGGTCACTACTTTCATTTCAAAAGTAGACTCTGGGGTGATGAAAGCTGGAATTTGGTTGCTATGGGCAACACCGGGCCTCTTTCAGCAGTTTTATGGTCATCTATCTTACTTTGCTGACTGAATGCCAGCTATTGTTCCCTGTTATCAGCTGGCAGGGTGTCCATACACATGACTACTTCAGCTCCACTGTTGGTGACCTTGGGGTACATTCACATACAGATGTGGAAAGGTGAAGGACCCTGTGTGTCTCCTGTCGCCCGCGATCTGCCCGGTTCATAACAGCTCAAAAAGAGCCAGTTCCACCGATTCCTAAACGGATACCACAGTGAGGGGAGGGCTATTACACTGCTGAAACCAGACAGAACAGCCAGCTGTCCACCATGACTAAGCTATGACGCTGCCATGTCGTAACAGCTGAAACGTGCAGTACTAGGCCCCGCGCCCCGGGGTACAACAGTCAGCAGCGCCCTCATTGGCTACGTCGGCCCACGTGACCGGTGTAACGAGGTGTGGGAGGGTGTTTCGCCTCCGTCAGCAGTAGGGCTCAGCTCCGCCCCCTGGCGGTGTATAGACACAACGCTCTCTCTCACACACAGGAGACCCATTCGGGGGGCGAAGCGAACGGATAGTCATCGCAGGACCTGCGGGGGACACCGGGGACTTATCAGCGCTCACTTGTGGTACACCCCGGATTATTACACGGCGCCGCCAGGAGGAGTTAGGGGCCCTGCTGTTGTTACTGTTAGTCAGCAAACAAAGAAGAAGGCAGAGCGGAGCCGCTGTGAAGACGTCCTCCCCGCCCGCCTGTGGCCTCAGAGTTCTGAAACGTAAGCCCTCCGTTTGTGTGTCCGGTCGGATGGTGTGACGTTGTGTGCGCCAGCAGCGGAAGGGTTACAGCGCGGGGAGCTCCTTATATGGCGGCACAGCCTGGCAGAGGGGGGAGCGGGCACACAAAGAACATGGACGCCCGGTGCGTGGAGGTGGCTGCCATGGCTTCCTGTCCAATGACTCAGTGCTTTCGCCTAGGCCGGGGGCGGGAGGGGGAGGGGATGTAACTACAACTCCCAGCCTGGGGTAGTTGTCCGCCTGGGCTTCCTGTCTCCATGCTGGAGCTGCTTCTGCCTCCTTTGTCTCCTGGCCCCTCCTCCTCTTTGTGTCCAGATCCTGCCACCTCAGGCCGTGTGTCCTGTCCCCTAATCCGCAGCCCGGCTGTCATCATGGCGGCTGCCTGCTCCTATTGTCTGTGACCGGCCGTCTTTATGGCCACCTGCTGGTGATACAGTGAGAGCCACAGCTCGTGCCACCTGGCCTGTCCATGTAATGAGATGAGGGCATCTCTATAGCCACCCTGCTGGTGACACAGTGAGAGCCACAGCTCGTGCCACCTGGCCTGTCCATGTAATGAGATGAGGGCATCTCTATAGCCACCCTGCTGGTGACACAGTGAGAGCCACAGCTCGTGCCACCTGGCCTGTCCATGTAATGAGATGAGGGCATCTCTATAGCCACCCTGCTGGTGACACAGTGAGAGCCACAGCTTGTGCCACCTGGCCTGTCCAGGTAATGAGGTGAGGGCATCTCTATAGCCACCCTCCTTTTTATACAGTGCCATGGTATCAGTGAGAGCCACAGCTTGTGCCACCTGGCCTGTCCAGGTAATGAGGTGAGGGCATCTCTATAGCCACCCTCCTTTTTATACAGTGCCATGGTATCAGTGAGAGCCACAGCTTGTGCCACCTGGCCTGTCCAGGTAATGAGGTGAGGGCATCTCTATAGCCACCCTGCTGGTGATACAGTGAGAGCCACAGCTCGTGCCACCTGGCCTGTCCAGGTAATGAGGTGAGGGCATCTCTATAGCCACCCTGCTGGTGATACAGTGAGAGCCACAGCTCGTGCCACCTGGCCTGTCCAGGTAATGAGGTGAGGGCATCTCTATAGCCACCCTGCTGGTGATACAGTGAGAGCCACAGCTTGTGCCACCTGGCCTGTCCAGGTAATGAGGTGAGGGCATCTCTATAGCCACCCTGCTGGTGATACAGTGAGAGCCACAGCTTGTGCCACCTGGCCTGTCCAGGTAATAAGGTGAGGGCATCTCTATAGCCACCCTGCTGGTGATACAGTGAGAGCTACAGCTCGTGCCACCTGGCCTTTCCATGTAATGACGTGAGGGTATCTCTATAGCCACCCTCCGTTTTATACAGTGCCATGGTATCAGTGAGAACCACAGCTTGTGCCACCTGGCCTGTCCAGGTGAGGACATCTCTATAGCCACCCTGCTGGTTATACAGTGAGACCCACAGCTTGTACCACCTGGCCTGTCCAGATAATAAGGTGAAGGCATCTCAAGGACTTGCAGTGACTCCTAGACTTCTTTAGTTTCATTGGTGATGACTTTAACCCCTACTTTACTGTGTTCTGATTGGCTTAAGAGCGGCTTCCATGTCTCCTGCCTGGTATGGCGTGTTCCCTCCCATTCTAAATATAACAGGGCTCCCTGGAGTGTCGGCTGTCCTAAGGCTACTTGTGTAACCTTGCCACCTCACTTCCCCAGAAACCTGGTGTTGTTTGACTCACTGCTGAGGGAACACCCTCTGACGGGTCGGTTGTCTCCTACTAGCCTGATCCAGCTTACCCGAGGCTTGTCACAGGAGCATTACACCTCCCCCGTTTTACATAAGTTGCTGAGCGAGTTCTTGGCATGTCTGTTTAAGGTCAAGGAGGTTGTCCTACAGCCGGGTGACGTAGATCTCCAGGAAAACAAAGGTGCTTTCTGTCACGGTTCTATATAGCATGGCCTGGGACTCATCTCTAGGAAATATGGAAGATTAGACGTCTTTGACACTAAAAGGGTTAACGAGAAGTGATCCCTGCTAGATGTGCGGTGGTGCCACCATTCTGCTGACCCCTGTTGGCAGCGTGTGGTACAGTAAGTGGAGTCCTGGTGGTGTAGCTATATATAGCAGCTGATTTCAGAGGCCCCTGTTGACGAGGTTTTGTGTGTCTGAGCTTGCAGATCCGCCAGCCTGTCACATTGCAGCCTTGTGACAGGCGAAAGCCAATGTTCCCAGCCCCCCCCCCCCCCAGCTTCTGAGAAATAGTAAAGCAAGAAGGGAGCGTGCTGTTATTGCAAGCTGCTTTCCACCAGTAGGGTGGGGATGGCAATGGGCAGAGCAGCCCGTATGGCTCGTTATCTTCTACTTACACAGCTTTTTAAAACACGAAGCGGAATAACTTTGCACGCGGGTCACACGGCATGACGTCTTCCAGGGTTGGCTAAAAAGATGTTTAATGTTTAAGATCAGTAGGCTGTCAGCCTTGAGACGGTAAGAAGGTAATTATTCCCCAGTGACACTCCGGAGCCTTATGGCGTGTGCGGACATGCTTAGACTACTTTCACACTGGCGGTATGGTTTCCGTTTGTGAGATCCGTTCAACGGATCAGTTTTGCCCTAATGCATTCTGATTGGGAAAAGGATCCGCTCAGAATGCATCAGTTTCCATCCGTTCCGCTTTGGAGGTGGACAACAAAACGCTGCTTGCAGCGCTTGGTGTCCGTCTGATGAAACTGAGCCAAATGGCACACAATGTAAGGCTACCTTCACACTTGCAGCAGGACAAATCCGACCCCCTTGACTATAATGGAGACGGGGCGGAGCGCTGGCGCAATTCGCGGGGAGAGGCTGTCGGACTAAAAAGTCGGACATGCAGGACTTTTAGTCCGGCGGCCTTTCACCGTGCACTGCTGTGCTGCGTCGGAGCTCCGCCCCCCCATTATAGTCAATGAGGATGGAGCGGCGGCACGGCGAAATAGTGGAAGGACGGATCCGACAGGGTGAACAGCCTGTCGGATCCGTCCTGCCGCAAGTGTGAAAGTAGCCTAAGTCATTATGGACAGATCCGTTTTCTATGACGCAATCTCACATAATAGAAACTGGATCCGCCCTCCATTGACTTTCTATGTTACAGATAATACAAACGGATCCGTTCTGGACGGATGCATGCGGTTATATAATCTGAACGCATCCGTCTGTGCAGATCCATGACTGATCCACACCAAACGCGAGTGTGAAAGTACTAAGTGGCCTTACTTAACATTGTTCCCCCCCCCCCCTCCACCCACTGTACATCTTGTTTCGGGTGCTGGATGGGTGACCAGCCGGTATTGCCTCCTTCTTAGGGTTCACACACAAATGTTTGTTTCTTTTTATCGTCCACGTATTATTTTTTTTCAGGTCACTTTAATGGGGCCGCAAAAGATGCGGCTAGCACACCGCGTTTTGTTCTCGTCCATTCCCTGGCAACAATATGAACATGTCCGCATTACGGACAAGGATAGAACGTGTTCTATAAGGGCCGGACGTTCTGCGAAATGCGTGCGGCTGGTAACCATGGTTTGTGCACGGCAAAACGGGCACCGGTCGTGTGCACGAGCCCTAAGCATGTTGCATGCTGGGTGGGTAATGACCCAGTGGGCTTTATGCTTGAGGACATCCAAGGCCTTTTTCACAATGTGGAAATCTGCCAGACAAACACTGCGTGAAGTGGTCGGCCGTTTCTCCGCACGTTTGCCATATTGCTGCTGGATCACCACTGGAGACCATTATAGTTATTGGGGCCGGACGGCATTCTGGCAGCGTCCGGCTGTTCCTGGCCGGGTTGGTAAACTCTAGTGTGCAACTAGCCTGAGTGTATGTTCACATGAAGGATTTTTGCCGCAGACTGCACGCCTGAAGCAGTCTGAGAGGGCACTGAAGAGATGTGAGGACTCGTTCACATCTTCGGTAACCTGATCCCCATTGACTATAATGGGAGGCGGCAGTGAACCGGCATAAATGCTGGGTTTTGGAAGGACAAATACCATTGCATGAAGCCGTTTCTGCCAGCAGACTCTACGAGCAAGAGTTTTGCCCATAAGGTCACGTTCAGAATTTGTGGCGCAAGTCTGCGTCCAACTCTTGGATTTTTCACCCCACATTTCCAGTTTGCTCAGAATTCAGCTATAAACTTTGCTGTGCCCATGTCCTAAGTGATCTTCCAACTGGTCACCATGCATTGCAGAGTTGCTGCTGTAATGGACATGGATAAGACGTGTCTGGGTGGAGCTGTCCTAGGCAGGGGGTCCTATTGAAGTGGTGTTTCTGGGCCATCTGGCTCCAGTGACACTATAGTTTCTGTTGCATCTTCAATTAGGGGGTTGTTACTAAGCTTTCTGTAGGCAAGTCTGTCTAGCCGATTTACCTTTCAGAGGTCTTGGAAAGCAGGATGACCTTCCCTGTAGGTCCAGTCTTTGTGGTTTTTCCACATCACAGCTTAGGTTGAAGTGTCCATGTATGTTCTCGCCACTTTATAGAAGAGGACAACTCAATACTGTCATCCTCTGGTGTGAGTTGTTATAGACTTGGGTAAATGTCTGCTATAACCGCTGATTTCAGCAGGAGCAGCTGACCATCTAATGTGTATAGGAGCTGCCGCCCCCCCCCCCCCCCCCCCCCCCAACTACAGTTATGCTGCCCACAAGCAATAAAACTGATTGCTGCATGTAGATTGGGCCGTGATGGGCCTTTGACGTTTATTCCCATAAGTGCAGTGGTTTGGTATGATGGTAAAGTTCTTTAAATATGGTGGCACAAGTCAAAAGTGATTAGCTTATCCCGCTCCATATGCAGTGGGTGCCGGCTATGTATTACAGGTGGCGCCTGGATCAGAGATAACCCAGACCTTGGTCACTGAACCCCTCAGCGCTGCTATCAGTAGTGACTGGGGGGGTAAAGAGGCTCCCTCTGCCTTCTAGTCAGTGCCCACGCAGCAAAATCATGGAGCGCCGATTCTTTGGTTTGAAAAGTTCCATGGGTAGGCATACAGACCAGCCTGTAGAGTTGTGTCGAAAGCACGGCCTGACAGACAGCCTGTCAGAATCCCATATACTGCAATAGGATTCTGTTGCAGCCTAAGGTACAAGTCCCCTAAGGCAGTGATGCCCAACCTGCGGCCCTCCAGCTGTTGCAAAACTACAACTCCCAGTATGCCTGGACAGCTATTAGGGCATACTGGGAATTGTAGTTTTGCAACAGCTGGAGGGCCGCAGGTTGAGCATCCCTGCCCTAAGGTTAATTTCACATTAGCATTGGACATCTCCAGCAAGCTGTCCAGCAAGGAGCAGCCTGCTGGATATACTGGATCCAGGACTGCTGTATGTTACCGGATACCCGCTCTGTCCCATTGACTGTAATGGGAACCAACCACAACCTGGCAAAGATGCCAAGAATCGGCCAGACGGCAACTGCTGCATATTTGCCGGGATGCGGTCTGATCTCCGCCGGTCCCCATTATAGGCAGTGGCGATGCAGTGCCGGAATTCAGCCTGCCGGATCTAAAAGCAGTAGTGTGAGACTACTAGCAATTACAGTGAGGAAAAAAATATGTATTTTAATTAAATTCAAAGGCGGTGGGGGAGCCAGGGCTTATGATTATCGGGAGCATAACACTGATGACAGATTCCCTTGTCAGTTTGTAGCCTGCACCATGTATGATTCTATCATTAATACCATGTTCTCTTCTGTCTTCCTACAGCATAGAAAACAATGGCTCAGCAGACCAATCAAACCGCAGGCCCTATGCTCTGCAACACAGGCTGTGGCTTTTATGGGAACCCTAGAACAAATGGAATGTGCTCTGTGTGCTACAAAGAGCATCTTCAGAGGCAGAACAGTGGCCGGATCAGTCCAATGGGTAAGTCTCATAGTACATACTAATTAAATGAGCCATGACTATCTGATCCCTCGTGGAATGTGAAGCTACTGCACAACTGGATTTGGCTGGTGGCTTCACTTGAGGCAAATCTTAAAGGGGTTGGCTGCTTTTTACTATTGATGACCTAGGCTCAGGATAGGTCATCAATATCAGATCGGCGGGGGTCCAGCACCCCGCTGATCAGCTGCTTTCCCTGCTCTGTTTACCTGCTGACCACAGCCATTGCAGTGTCATTACAAGTATGCTTTCTCCATTCACTTCTGAGACCGCTCCCTCTGTTCAAGCAAATACTACAGAGCTGTCCTATAGGAGTAAATAGGGACGCCATACTTGTAATTACATCTGCTCACCACTGCAATTGCGAGCAGGTAAACGATAAAGAGAAGGCAGCTCTCATATTAGCGCTGCCTTCTCTTCAAACAGCTGATAGACGGGGGTGACAGGAGTCTGATCGCCGCCGATCTGATATTAAATCCTGTAGTCTTTCTTCAAGTTCTGAAGCACAGAATCTGCACCAGTTTCCTTCTAGTTGCTAAAGTCTTAATGTGTTCTGCTTCAGAACTTGCAGAAAGACTACAGGATTTACTATCAGATTCTGACAGTGTGTTGTACTATATCCACGAAGACCAGTTCTAATCTGTAGCACACAAATGTAAGGCTACTTTCACATCTGCGTTTTTGCTGGATCTGTCATGGATCAGCAAAAAAACGCTTCCGTTATGATAATACAACCATCTGCATCTGTTCTGAACAAATCTGGATGTATTATCTCCAAAATAGCCATGACTGATCTGTCTCTAAAAATGGGGGATGGCTCCGTTCTCGTTTGTGTCTAAGAAAACAGATCCGTCCCCATTGACTTGCTCCTCATCCCAGGACACACTCACAAACTGTACTTGCAGTGCTTGTGTGTGCGTCATGGGGGTTGGGGGAGGCAACAAAGCTGAAGCAGGGAGCCGGGAGGCTGCATAAAACTGGTGACTGATTCCGTTTGAAGGGCTTATCCCATCTGGGACATTTTATGGCATATCCACAGAACAGAACGGACCCCATTCAGCTCTTGTGTTTTCAAAAGTACAATTGAAGTGAATAGAGACCCTCACATGTGCGGCCAACCCTCTCATCCTGGTTAGGTGCGATGGGGTCCCATTCGGAAGAAGGGAGCCTGTCCCAGAGATGGGGAAACGCACATATGAGACATTGGTCGCATCCTGTGGATATGCCATACATGTCCCAGATGGGAATACCCCGTTAGTGATGTTTCTGTGAAGAATTTTGATGATCTTTTGGGGTACTGTAGTTGCCCCATTCCAGTTGTTACTTTAGTTGCCGCCCTCTGGACCCTCTCCAGCTCTGTCTGCCTTGTTCGCAGGAGCCCAGAACTGTAGACATTACCCCATGTGTGGTCTGACTAGCGATTTGTAAAGTGGCAGGACTATCTATGCCCCTTTTGAAGTACCCAATTATCTTATTTGTCTTGGCAGCAGCTGCCTGACACTGGTTTTTGCAGCTTAGTTTGCTGTTTATTAAAATTCCTAGATCCTTTTCCATGTCAGTGTTACCGAGTGTTTTACCATTTAGTATGTACGGGTGACTTGCATTATTCCTTCCCATGTGCATAACTTTACATTTGTCAGTGTTAAACCTCATCTGCCACTTATCTGCCCAAGCTTCCAGTCTATCCAGATCCCTCTGTAGCAGTATATTGTCCTCTTCAGTGTTAATTACTTTACACAGTTTAGTGTCATCTGCGAAAATTTTTTTACTATGCAAGCCTTCTAGAAGATCATTAATAAATATATTGAAGAGAATAGGGCCCAATACTGACCCCTGAGGTACCCCACTAGTGACAGTGACCCAATCTGAGTGTGTACTGTTAATAACCACCCTCTGTTTTCTATCATTGAGCCAGTTACTTACCCACTTACAGACATTTTCTCCCAGTCCGAGCATTCTCATTTTATATACTAACCTTTTATTGGGTACAGTGTCAAATGCTTTGGAGAAGTCCAGATACACGACATCCACTGACTCACTGCAATGATTTACAATGAAACCTCTTAAAAATTACCCCAAAAAATTCATTGGAAAGTGTTGGTCAGGAGGAGTGGGGGGGATCTGCTCAAAGAGGATGTTGAGTATTCCTATTGTTATATGCAGTTTCCAGCATACTGACATGTCTATCACGGCCTTCTCATATAGGGTGATTTGCTTATACAGGTGAAACTCGAAAAATTAGAATATGGTGCAACTGCAAAGTTCATTTATTTCAGTAATGCAACTTAAAAGGTGAAACTAACATATGAGACATTACATGCAAAGTGAGATATTTCAAGCCTTTATTTGTTATAATTTGGATGATTATGGCTTACCGCTTATGAAACCCCAAAGTCACAATTTTGGGGTACCCTTTGCTCAGGGAATATGGATTAGTTAGCTCACTAAAGTGTGACACTTTGAGCCTAGAATATTAAACCTGTTCACAATATTCTAATTTTAAGTTGCATTACTGAAATAAATGGACTTTTGCACGATATTCTATTTTTTGAGTTTCACCTGTATGGTATCAGTTTTTCATGTGCACCTCAGGTGAAAAACCTTAGTTCTCTTTCCCATGACTTGCGTTGGATTCACCAATGTGACCCACTTCCTGCGAAACACACTGATACTCATTCCTGTCCCAACAGCTGCTTTAGGCCTCTTTCACACTTGCGTTGTCCGGATCAGCGTGTACTCCACTTGCCGGAATTACACGCCGGATCCGGAAAAACGCAAGTGTACTGAAAGCATTTGAAGACGGATCTGTCTTCAAAATGATTTCAGTGTTACTATGGCAGCCAGGACGCTATTAAAGTCCTGGTTGCCATAGTAGGAGCGGGGGAGCGGTATACTTGCCATCTGTGCGGCTCCCGGGGCGCTCCAGAGTGACGTCAGAGCGCCCCATGCGCATAGATGACGTGCCATGCGATCACGTCATCCATGCGCCTGGGGCGCCCTGACGTCACTCTGGAGCGCCCCGGGAGCCGCACGGACGGTAAGTATGCCGCTCCCCGCTACACTTTACCATGGCTACCAGGACTTTAGCGTCCCGGCAGCCATGGTAACCATTGAGAAAAAGCTAAACGTCGTATCCGGCAATGCGCCGAAACAACGTTTAGCTTAAGGCCGGATCCGGATCAATGCCTTTCGATGGGCATTCATTCCGGATCCGGCCTTGCGGCAAGTCTTCAGTTTTTTTGGCCGGAGCAAAAAGCGCAGCATGCTGCAGTATTTTCTCCGGCCAAAAAACGTTCCGTTCCGGAACTGAAGATGTCCTGATGCATCCTGAACGGATTTCACTCCATTCAGAATGCATTAGGATAATCCTGATCAGGATTCTTCCGGCTTAGAGCCCCAACTACGGAACTCTATGCCGGAAGACAATAACGCAGGTGTGAAAGAGCCTTTACTCTTACCTTCAGGGTTTAATGATCTAAGTTTTTCTCTCCTTCCCAAATAAAATTGTAATGTGCTAACACCAGTACATTTATCAGTTATTAATAACATACCGTTACATTGGGAATCTATATATAACAATCTATAGAGTTAAAACCATTCTATCTAAGGCCACTTTGACATGTGCGTTTTGAAATCTGGCAGGGAGTTCACCGTACCCAGCATAGCCAGATAATGCCTTAAACTGCCGAATCCCCGTAGACTAAAGTGGGGTCCAGCTGCTTTCAGACGGACAGTCTTGCACGCGCAACTTTTTGTCATGCTGAACATTTCTGCTGGAGAGAGGTCAGATCCTATTGTATTCTGTGGCCGTGTTCCACCTCGGTCATGATTTGAGAACATCCCACAGAATGAATACCTGTGGTAAGTCCTGATGCATTGACACTAGTGATATCTGAAAACCATGACCAGTAGGTGGGTCCTGAGGACTGGAGTTGAGGAACCCTGGTCTGTGGGGATCAGGTGGTTGGAGGCATTATCTGACTATGCTGGATACGGTGAACTATGCAAATGTAAAAAAAAAAAAAAAAGCCTAGATGCTAAATATACTAGATATTATCAATAATGCTGTCATATCGTAGGGTTCTTTTACACAGGCAGATATTCTGCCCCATAATGAGCTGATCGACTACATCAGCATGCTGTCAAACAAGGATCTTTGGTGCTGCAATCGCCTGACAAGCGAGTGTTTTGTCGGGTGATCAGCGGGACGTTTACATGGTGCAGTGGTCAGGTGGGTGAATCTTCCCAATTATTGGCCTGTGTAACAGGACCGAACCTGTCAGCATTCCAGGCATGTTTGTATATCCTTGTAGTCTCCATATTATAACAAGTGCGTAGCATCTTTTGAGAACTCTGCATTTTGTCCTGTTCTTCCTAGAAATGTATGAATACGTTGACCTGCAGAGCCACTGTCAGTGCTGATGGTACCAGACAGTGGAGAGACGCATTAACCCAGTTGTCAACTTATTCTTACATTTATAGGAGGAGTAACATGAGAATGGAACCACGGTGTAGGGTTCTAAAAAAAAGGATTCAGCATTTAAAGGGAACCTGTCGCCTGGCTTTTGGGTATAGAGCTGAGGACATGGGCTGCTAGATGGCCACTAGCACATCCACAATATCCAGTCCCCATAGCTCTGTGTGCTTTTATTGTGTAAAAAAAACAACTATTTGATACATATGCAAATTAACCTGAGATGAGTCCTGTCCCTGACTCCTCTAGCGTACAGGATTCATCTCAGGGACAGGACTCGTCTTAGGTTAATTTGCATATGTATCAAATCGGTATTTTTACACAATAAAAGCACACAGAGCTATGGGAACTGGGTATTGGGTTGCTAGATGGCCACTAGCACATCCGCATGTCCTCAGCTCTATACACAAAATCCCGGTGACAGGTTCCCTTTAACAAGAATACAAGTGTTTACTAAAGCATAAATGTCAGAAGTGTGTGCCATGTTCTCTTACAGGCACAATTTCAGCTATAAAATTTTTCCATAAATAGTATGGGTGAATATATAAGAAACTTTGTAATATATCTTGTTAAAGAAAAATGATTCGGTCTACTTTTTTCAGGCTGCTGTGCGCTTTCCTGCTTTTAACATTGACGTCTATGGAGAGAGGCGGCTGCTGGATGAGACTGTTTCCCTAGCTCTGCTACATGTCGCATTTTTGACTCCACCATATCTAGTAGGATAGGGCTCTACCACTGTTCAGAGTGAGCTAATAAATCACTTGCTAGCTGACAGCAGCCCCCTAATATCCCCCCCACCCGCCTCTCTCCATAGACTTGTTTTGTCTGTGAGGCTGAGTGAAGGGAAGAAAGAGGAAGCATACTTTACTAAAGATATATTACAAAGTTTCTTATAGTCACCTGTGCTATTCATTTTCTGAGGACTTGTTAATAATTAGACATACACTGTAGGCTACTTTCACACTTGTGTTTGGTGCGGATCTGTCATGGATCTGCACAAACGGATCTGTTTGTATTATCTTTAACATGGCCAAGACGTATCTGTCTTGAATACCATTGAAAGTCAACAGAGGACGGATCCGTTTTCTTTTGTGCCAGATTGTGTCAGTGAAAACAGATCTGTCCCCATTGACTTACATTGTGTGCCAGGACGTATCCGTTTTGCTCAGTTTCGTCAAATGGACACCAAAACGCTGCAAGCAGCGTTTTGTTGTCCACCTCCAAAGCGGAATGGAGGCAGAACAGAGCCAAACTGATGCATTCTGAGCGGATCCTTATCCATTCAGAATGCATTAGGGCAAAACGGATCCGTTTTGGACCGCTTGTGAGAGCCCTGAACGGATCTCGCAAACTGAAAGCCAAAACGTCAGTGTGAAAGTAGCCTTTCTATGCAAGTGAGCTTGGTTCTTTTACCCTTGATGGTCATTACTCAAATGCTGTTTCCTGTGGTAACTGAGTGTAATGAGTGAGCACACGTAAGCTAATGACGGCCTTTTGTGCTCCCTGTAAATGGTGTTCTGGATTGTGTGATAATCATTGTAACTGATTCAGTAGAGCGGGCCATCCATTCTAGACTCGCCACTCACGTATGCCAGGAGATGTGAACTAGCAATGGCCTGAAGAATGTGCCTTATTTGTTTCATCCAGGAGCAGCCAGTGGTTCAAGTAGTCCTACCGCAGAAGCTGCAGCCATACAGAGAGTAGAAACTGCATTAAACAACTGTGAGAGCGATGTTGGCAGCCCTACTGACAAATCCAGGTAAATGAGGAAACCTTCAGTCTTCAATGTGAGATAACTGGTGCCCACAGATGACAATGGACGCATGTAGCCTTGACCAGCGCAACGGGCATATCTGCAGTCTGCTTAACAAGCTTCCCATGTCAGATACTGTACAGCCTATCGCAGTGTGTGACATACTGTATAGCCTTCATCATTGTAACATAGGCTACTTTCACACTCGCGTTTGGTGCGGATCTGTCGTGGATCTGCACAGACAGATCCGCACTGATAATACAAACAGATCCGTTTTGAATGGATGCATGCGGTTGTATTATCTTTAACATCGCCAAAACTGATCTGTCTTGAACACCATTGAAAGTCAATGGGAGACGGATCTGTTTTCTATTGTGCCATGTTGTGTCCGAGAAAAACAGATCCATTCCCATTGACTTGCATTGTGTGTGAGAACGGATCCGTTTGGCTCAATTTCGTCAGACAGACGCCAAACGCTACAGGCAGGGTTTTGGTGTCAGTCTCCAAAGCGGAATGGTGACTTAACGGAGGAAAACTGATGCATTCTGAGTGGATCCTTTTCTATTCAGAATGCATTGGGGCAAAACTGATCCGTTTTGAGCCGCTTGTGAGAGCCCTGAACGGATCTCACAAACGGAAAGCCAAAACGCCAGTGTGAAAGTAGCCTTAATTTATGTAAATCTGCTTATTCATTATTCTCTAGAAAACAGTTCAGTTTGTTTGGGCTGCTCCTGTGTCTGTGTTTCAGCTTTTGAATGTAAAAAAAAAGAGATGTCTTACCAATAGTAAGGAACTGGAAGACGAAGTTGTCTAGTCAGTGAATAACCTTTATTGCATGGCACTGGAAACTCATTTGAATGAATGAGTTTTGTCTTTACAAATGTTGAATATATTTTCTTAGCTTCTCCAGTTTCATACACGTGATGCATCGAGTCCAGTCTGTCTCTCTAAAATCTGCCAATTTGAATGTGGCTACAGGACATTTCCTTTCACCTAATTCTACCCTTTTCCTTTTAGGAATGTCGCTGCTTTACCCGTGACCCAGCAAATGACAGAAATGAGCATTTCAAGAGAAGATAATGTGACTTCTCCAAAAACAGAATCCTTTGAGCCAGGTATGTTTCCAGTTTAGATCATGGCTTTGTCCCAGTGTTCATGGGCAGTGTTTACTATGTAATATCCTCAGACCTATGCTATAGGAAAGGCAGGACCTCATTGCAAAGTGACTTTACTCTATAGCAGGCATGGCCAACCTGTGGCTCTCCAGCTGTTGTAAAACTACAATTCCCACCATTCCCTGCTGTAGGCTGATAGCTGTTGGCAGTCTGGGCATGCTGGGAGTTGGTTTTGCAACATCTGGAGAGCCTCAGGTTGGCCATCCCTGCTCTACAGATTCCTTTGCGACTCCAATGCAACTAGATAAACTGTGGTATACAGTTTTAGGCTACTTTCACACTAGCGTTCGGGTTTCCGTTCGTGAGCTCCGTTTGAAGGAGCTCACGAGCGGACCCGAACGCAGCCGTCCAGCCCTGATGCAGTCTGAATGGAGGCGGATCCGCTCAGACTGCATCAGTCTGGCGGCAGTTCAGCCTCCGCTCCGCTCGCCTCCGCACGGACAGGCGGACAGCTGAACGCTGCTTGCAGCGTTCGGGTGTCCGCCTGGCCGTTCGGAGGCGTGCGGATCCGTGCGGATCTGTCCAGACTTTCAATGTAAGTCAATGGGGACGGATCCGTTTGAAGATGCCACAATGTGGCTCAATCTTCAAGCGGATCCGTCCCCCATTGACTTTACATTGAAAGTCTGGACGGATCCGTCCCAGGCTATTTTCACACTTAGCTTTTTTTTGCTAATATAATGCAGACGGATCCGTTCTGAACGGAGCCTCCGTCTGCATTATTATGAGCGGATCCGTTCAGAACGGATCCGCCCGAACGCTAGTGTGAAAGTAGCCTAAGCTACCCTTTTTAAATTAAAAAGGTTTTCCGAGACTTTAATACTGATTACTTGTCCTCTGAATAGGTCTTCAGTATCTGATTGGTGGGGGTCCAACACCCATGTTTGAGAAGGCAGTTGCACCTTGCCCTTCTTAGCTTTCCTTAGGCAGTGTGACATGTTCACCAGTCACGTGGCCAAGGCACAGCTCAGCCCTTTTGAAGTGAATAGGGCTGAGCTGCAATACGAAGCACAGCCACAATACAATGTACAGTGCTGCGCTCACAGGGTGGCCCCCACTGATCAGATACTGATGACCTATCCAGGGGATAGGTTGTCAGTATAAGGGTCCATTCACACGACCTTATCTGTATTTTGCGGATGAGAACATCCTGCCCTATGATAGAAATGCCTATTTTCTGCAAAAACGGACAAGAATAGGACATGTTCTGTATTTTTGCAGAATGGAAGTGCAGATGCCGACAGCACACAATGTGCTTTTGTATCCCTATTAAAATAAATGGGTCCGCATCAGTTCTGCAGAATTACAGAATGGATGTGGACAGAAAAGATAGTCATGTGAATGGGCCTTTAAAGTCTTGGAAAACATCTTTAAATCTGACCATTGATTTGCAGTGGGGCTCTGTCTAGCCCAAGGTGTCTCCTCACAGGGAACAATAGACTATAGGAGTATGATGCATCTGATATATAAAAGTGCCTGGAGTAATATATTTGTTTTATATTAATTTCAGTTGTGACTCAGCCAAGTGCTTCAGTATCTCAGCCCAGTACATCTCAAAATGAAGAAAAAACTCCAGAACTCCCCAAACCAAAGAAGAACAGGTGTTTCATGTGCAGGAAGA
This sequence comes from Bufo gargarizans, assembly GCF_014858855.1. Lineage (NCBI taxonomy): Eukaryota > Metazoa > Chordata > Amphibia > Anura > Bufonidae > Bufo > Bufo gargarizans. The sequence continues at coordinate 460,194,638 of NC_058080.1, read as the reverse complement.
AGATTGGACTTACAGGTATTCTACTTTTTGCCTCCATATCATTATGCAGCAATTCAGATGTCTCTATTTGTTTATTATGTAGAGAAAGTTACTACAAGACACTAATGTACTGTGCTTTTCAATATTGTTCCTTTGCTGTCTGGATTCATTTTTCAATCTCATTAGCCACTGCTCTTATCCGTTACAACTAGAATTGCGCGAATCTATCTTCGAATCAGACTTGAAGTCTATTTGTTAAACTGTAATGCTGTTTCTATACAGCATTAAAATGTATGTGCTCTGTGTAGGGAAAACTCTGGCTCACCTGAAGTTCCGCGTGACTTCGGTATTTCTATCTGCCTATTTATTTAAAAACATTTTAAAATAGGAATCTGAAGTCAGCCATGGTACCAGCCAGTGCCAAAGCCCATTTCAGATTCCTTTTTTTTAGAATGTTTTTAAATACGCAGATGGGAATACCGAAGTCATGCAGAGCCAAAGTTTTCCTACACGGAGCACATACATTTTAACCCTGTACATGGAAACAGCATTTCAAAGTTTAACAAAACTACTTCAGATCTATGATCCGAAGCTTGATTCTCTCAGCCCTAGTTACGACCATTGAGGTGGCTGGGAGCTACTTGCATATGCATGCTTCCACAAACCTGGCCACCGGAGAGGCTTCCTATATTGTACAAGCACTGTGTCCCCTCCCCCCAATGCTGGATTGCAGGGTGGTTGTAACCCCTGGATGTACAAGCAGTGTATAATGTGTACATAAGTGACTTGTATTAACTTTCTCTACATGATAAATGATCTGTGGATAGGTCATCAATAGAAAATACCCGGACCACTTCTTTTAAAGGGGTTCTGCAGTTTTTTTTAAACTGATCTATCCTCTGGATAGATCATCAGCATCTGTCTGTGGGGGTCCAACACCCAGGACCACTGCCGATCAGCTGTTTGAGAAGGCAGCGGCGCTACTGTAAGCGCTGCTGCCTTATTAAACAGCTGTTCGCAAGGGTCCCGGTGTCAGACCCCTGCCGATCAGATGCTGATCTATCCAGAGGATAAACTGCAGAACCCCTTTAAACTGAATGGGTCAACTTAACACCCGTCTTGTGTAAGAGGTGTGTACACCCCAGGGTGGTGATTGACAGGCTACTGTGTGAATCCAGCACGTTTTAGAGTAAAATATGGTAATTCTTTAATGTGGGAGTCTATCAGGAATTTATGCCTAAAAAGCAGCATGCATCTGACAGGTTCCCTTTAATTAGCCCAAGTCTCGCCTCCTATACCAAAGCGACAAAAAAAATCCATGTAAGGGGTCGTGCATGCAGCCATAAGTGTTTTGTGGTCTGTAAAACTGATCCTGGCCAAGTGCATGCAGTCATTAATCTTCTGTAGAAATGTCTTCTCCTTGTATTAAAAAAAAAACCTATTTTGCGGGGGCTACAGAAGGTACACGCACAGTGTGCAGCCCCATTGAAGTGAATGGGTCCACATCTGATGCTCAAATAAATGCAGATCGGGTGCGGACAGAAACCACAGTCCTATGCATGAGCCCTAAATGTGTTGCTGCACATACATGTGTAGCTCCCACATGCACTTGTGCCATATCTAAAAGATGAATGGGTTTTGTGTGTTGTGGCATGGATTTAACAAAAAGTAGGTTACCTAACTGCTGCGGCAGTCGGCTGGCTGAATACTCCCCCTGTTCTACTTTACCTTTTTAATGGACCATCTCTTTTTTTTCTTTAGGTTTTGACTGCCGTTGTGGGAATCTGTTTTGTGGACTCCATCGTTACTCTGACAAGCACAACTGCCCTTATGATTACAAAGCAGAGGCCGCAGCAAAAATAAGGAAAGAAAACCCTGTTGTCGTGGCAGAAAAAATACAGAGAATATAAATCTACTATTTGTGAAGACTGACTTTATTACATAATTTTTTTTGGTTCTGATTTTAATATATCCTAGGGAAACATTAAAGAGCAGATGCATGTTTTTCTTTCCGATAAACTTTTTTTTTTTTTTTTTTGTGATGTCTAGTTTATTTTATTTTTTTCCTCTATTTTTATAGTATGTGTTGAGTGTTACAGGCAAAACTGAATGAATAGATGATACAGCCCCTCTTACCCCTTTTTTTTTTTGTGTTCCTGAGCTTTCAGAACTTGGACGTCTCCGTACTGGTTTCACCCCTCTTAGTGGAATGCATTAGGAAATGCTAACTGAATGTGCCAAAATGTAGGTCTAAAATCCGTACGGCTGCAGCAGAGATTACCAGTATTTAGTCTGGACTGTGAGCTCTGATGTGTGTGCACCACAGCTGCTTTTTTTTTTTTTTTTTTTTTTTTTTCTGTTTTCTTACTGAATGACTGCGTTCTTTCACCATTAGTATAAAGCAGGGATGCCCAACCTGCGGCCCTCCAGCTGTTGTAAAACTACAACTCGCATCATGCCCTGCTGATAGCTGTAGGCTGTCCGGACATGCTGGGAATTGTAGTTTTGCAACAGCTGGAGGGCTGCAGGTTGGGCATCCCTGGTATAGAGCATAGTTAAAACATGGCCACATGATTTATTAGATTTGTTTTATTTTTTCTTGATCTTGCCTTTTAACACTTACAATGAGCAATACTTTGTTTAGTATTTGACACTGGATTTTATTATACTTCAGTACATTTGGCAATTTAACAGCAGTTACTATTTCTGTGAAATAAGTATATATAAATTATTTTTTATTCCCCCCCCCCCCCCCCTCCTCCTCCAAATCTCCGTTTTCCAAAACCTAGGTTGCAGAGCATCGAATATGCGTTTGTTAAGCTATTGTGTTCTGATAAGTCATGGCTGTTTTGGTGCCCTGGTATTGTAATCCTGCAGGGTTTTAATGTGTTGTGAACCCTACAGTGCCTTTTCTGTTTGCCGTTGTTATAACTGAGGCAACCAGAAATTCTGGATGTGCAGGTTGTCAATTAATCCCAGCCCGAACTTTCAGTCCTTTGAAAACAAGAACTTGAACATTAGCTTGCTGCACACACCATCCTTTTTGTGTCTCTTGGATTTAGTAAGGTAATCTAATGGCTTGTACCCATTAAATGGAGGTTTTCCTATGTGATTCACTTGCACAGATTTGCATGAAAACCATACCTTACTTGGCTGCTGTAGATCCTCTTATTCTTATATAGGGTTGAGGTGTGTGTTTCATGTTAGTTCTTCCATGAGTTCTGCCAGGAACCACACTATGAGGAGCGGGGGCTGCTCAACTTTATAGTTTTCAATTGTAATTGGGTGTAGGACTGTAATTTTCTTGGTTTTCTTGCATGGGCTGCATTATCTACAGCTTTGTACAAAAACTACTCTAGAAAAGACAGTAAACTTCACTGATGCTTGTCTGGTAATATCACTTCTGTGTTATAATGGAAGGTTTGTATGAGACTTTTAAAATTTTCTTTGCTCTTTAGATGAGAGTTTTTTTTATTTTATTTTTTGAGTAGTGTTGTGGTATTGCCTGTTCTCATCTGTAAATAGTTTGTATGTATGTTCACTTACGTTAAGATTTGTTTTGTGTTCTGCCCTCAACTCATTTTACTGTTCCCAAGAATCAGTTTTTCTTTTTTTCTTTTTCTTTTTTTGCTCTACAACTTGTATTTCTGTTCTGAGTTACTAGATATGCAAATGTGTACAGATAGTTCATATTTATGTATTGCACATAATCCTGCTATTCAGCATTTATGCTATATTGTATTATGTAAATAATAAAAATGTACAGAGGGAATCATGTCTGTGCCATTGGCTTGAATCTTGTAAAGTTAGTGACCTTTTTGGAGATTCAGTGAAACATTTTTATTCTAATTTCTTGTCACCATACAGAGATGATGAAATAACATTATTTCGTAACTATGCCATGCTTTGTCGTATGTTTGCTTTTAAAGGGGATGGCCTATCACTAGGATAAGCCATCAGTGTCAGGTGCCAGTGCCATCTCCATAATGGGAGGGCCCCCCCAAAGTGAACAGCCACTACACTGGCACGACCAACCTGCTTTCGCTGCTATGGGAGTTCCGAAAATAGCGCTGATGTGCGTTCTCCATTCAATTCTATGTTTTATTTTTATTTATTTTTCCCCTCACCCATGCGACTAGGACCTCCCATCCAGGACAGGACACCTGAAGAGAGAAAATGGTTTACACCCCCACCACACCTCAGTTCAGGTTTCCTGTCCTCCATATAGGAGTTTCCTGAGGAGCTCTGGCTCCTACCGTTGCTTGGTTCTCACCTCTGGAGGCTGGGGAAACCGTGGCTACTACACTGTAAGGGGACCTATCCCTGACGGCGTCAGTCTCTTGGGGGAGCCACTGTCTGAGCCTGCTCTGCCTTCTCCCAAGCCTCATTGGGGAACTGCTGTGGCAGTGTTCAGGCGGCTCTTGGTTCATTGCAGTGGGGTGGGCATCTGGCTTCAAAGATGGCGGCGCGTGCTTCTCTGGTATTCTCAGCATGCACGCTGGGATTGCCCCTTCCGGCTCAATTATGTCATCTCCAGGCCCTGGGCCGGAAGAGGTGTGGGCATCTTTTATGCTTTGGATTAGGCGTTTCTTGGGCCTAGGGTTTAAAGAAGCCGAGGCGCGTCTCATAAATTGGCAGTAGGAGAAGGCTGCCAGCCTTGTGTGCAGGATCTGGGTTTCCACTAGTATGTCAGAACCAGGTGATGCAGGACGCCGACGGGCTATCTGGCTTAAATCATGGAAAGTGATCAGGGTTCCAAGTCTAGACTTTGCTCTCTTCCATGTGAGGGTTCTAGGTTGTTTAGTTCCTTGCTTGATGACATCCTAGAGAGGGCCTCAGATAAGAGGGGGTTTCCCGGTTCCTCAGAAAACTTCCTTTTTTTTGTAAATACCAGGCCAGGTTTAAAAGACATAGGAGTAGGCAAAATGACGGGAGAAACGGGGAGACGTTTCCTAAAAGATCTTATATATTTTTTTGTCCTCTCCACATTTGACCGGACCAGGCAGTGAAAATTTCACTGTGCCTGGCCCTGTCAAAGTGCAGAGGTTGAGGCAGTTGCAGGAAGAGCCAAGCCTCCAGGTGTAACACGACGCCCCCTAATTTCCATGTATTAAAGCATTTCTCTCAGTAATGCAGACACGTATGAACATGGGACCAACACAGATGCCTTCAGCTGCCAAGCGCACATGCAACAGGTCAGTCATTTTTATAGGTACAGGCCCTCAAAGTGATTCCAAATTTATATATTGTATTTTTCGCCCCATAAGGCCCCAATAAGACCACTTGGAACTGAACCAGAGTTCAGGGATTTTTATTTTTAAACAGTAGAAATCAATTTTATGAAGTTATGTAAAGTCTTGCGAGACTTGGCGAAGTAACAACTTCAGCTCATCGGAGCCATTACATTCTAAGGGTTCACTCACGACCATATAAATGGATCCGCATTCATTTCAATGGGGCTCGCAAAAGATGTGGACATTCAGGAAATCGCCTTGTGTGATTTATTTTATTTTTTTAAGAATTTATTTGTCTTGCAATGCTGAACATAAGTATTTGAACACCTGAGGAACAGCAAGAATTCTGGCTCTCAAAGACCTGTTACTATGCCTTTTTAAAAAGTCCACCTCTACTCATTAATCTAACTTAGTAGCACCTGTCTGAGCTCTTTAAATACTCCTGTCCACCCCACAGTCAGTCAGACATAAACTACTACCATAGGCAAGACCAAAGAGCTGTCAAGACACCAGAGACAAAATTTGTGGGCCTCCACAAGGCTGGAAAGGGCTATGGGGCAATTGCCAAGCAGCTTGGTGAAAATAGATCAACTGTTAGAGCAATAGTTAGAAAATGGAAGAGGCTAAAGACTACTGTCAGTCTCCCTTGGACTGGGGCTCCATGCAAGATCTCACCTCGTGGGGTATCACTGATACAGAAGTTGAGGCATCAGCCCAGAACTACAAGGGAGGAGCTGGTCAATGACCTGAAGAGAGCTGGGACCACAGTTTAAAAGGTCACTGTCGGTAGAACACTTTGCCCTCATGGTTTCAAATCGTGCATTGCACAGAAGGTTCCCCTGCTCAAGTGATCACATGTCTAGGCCCGTCTGAAGTTTGCCAATGACCATCTGGATGATCCGGAGGAGACATGGGAGAAAGTCATGTGGTCAGATGAGATCAAAGTTGAACTTTTTGGTCTAAACTTCACTCGTGTTTGGAGGAAAAAGAGGGATGAGTTGCATTCCAAGAACACCACCCCTACTGTGAAGCATGAGGGTGGTAACATCATACTTTGGGGGGTGCTTTTCTGCGACGGGGACAGGGCAATTGCACTGTATTAAGGAGAGGATGAATGGGGCAGATTTTGAGCAACAACCTCCTTCCTCCAGTCGGAGCATTGAAGATGGGTCGTGGCTGGATCTTCCAACATGATAACGACCCAAAGCACACAGCCAGGATAACCAAGGAGTGGCTCCGTAAGAAGCATATCAAGGTTCTGGAGTGGCCTAGCCAGTCTCCAGACCGAAATTCTATCTTTGAAAGGAGCTGAAACTCCATGTTGCTCAGTAACAGCCCGAAACCTGACAGATTCCCTTACGTCCAAACCAGTGGCACAGATGGGGTATTCTGCCCCTGTGGACTGGTTAGGACAGGTGGAAGTTTTAATGAAATTAAAAACATACACACACACACCCCCTCTCTCCCCCAATAAAGAGGGGGCGTGAACCCCAGGCCCTTGTGTTTTTTTTTCTGTCCTTTGGACAGTTAGGGGAAGTGATGTCACCTCCTCCACAGCCCTGCCGATAGCAGGCAACTTTTAAAACTTCTTCCCATATGATTTATGCGGCGCATTTTTTAGCTTTGGGGCAAGTTGCCCTACAACTTTTTCTCATATAGGGGCCTGTATAAGGCAATTTTAAGTTTTATGATAAGGTTAACCCTGCCCCTTCCGGGGCGGAGCCTAGTGTGTTTGGCGCCAAACAAGGCTATTTAAAGCTGGTGTTGCGCCAAGCTCAGTCTCCTGGAGCGCAGATTTATCGGTTTAACCTTGAGACTTTTGTGATCACTTGCAGGTTTTGCTTTCTTGCAAGTTTCTTGCGTGTTGCAATTAGCAATTCAAACCTTAGGATCTTCTGGGTAAAGATCCTGAAGCTTGCTGTTAATTGTCCGTTTTTTCCTCAGAATTTCACGGTTTATCCCTTCTTTTGTATTGCAGCCATGTCTTCTACCGGAGACGGTGACCGGGAGCCCACCAGAAAGAGTGCTGGCAAGAGGTGTCATCTGCAGTGCAATGACTGCCAGATTGTGCTGGAGGACAGCTACGCTTTTTCCAGATGCCCTCCCTGTAGGGCCAAAGCACTCCCCTAGCAGGAACCGACGGTCCATGACGTTGTCGACGGGGTTAAGGGCTACATGGAGACCAACCTTAGCCAAATGAACGCTTCTATAGAGGAATTGAAGCATGCCTTTGTCTCCAAACGCCAACGTCCTTCCTCTCCTCACCGGGCGATGGAAGTATCGGGGGCTCAGGATGTAAGTGAAGGATCGGCCTCTTCCTCCTCTGAGGACGAGGATGGCTTTGCTTATTTTTTTTCCTCCTGAAAAAGACCAGCGGCTGCTAAGATCCATCCGGTCCGGGGACCAGGACGTTGATCCGGGGGAAGCCTCATCTTCCGCCTCTAAGGGGCCTAGGGCCTTTAAAGTGGATATTTCCCTACTTTCAGTAATCAAAACTGAATGGAAAAAAAAAACAGAGAAGGGTCCCATATTGACCAAGAGATTCAAGGCGGTTTTTCCTGTAAAGAAGGATCAGGTATCATCCTGGGGGCCTGTCCCAAAGGTGGACATGGCTATTTCCAAGCTATCAAAGAGGACTTTAATCCCATCGGACAACGGATCAAGCCTCCAAGATCCGATGGATCGGAAGGCGGTTTGCGCCCTTAGGCGAGTTTATTCTTCAGCGTCTGCCTCAGTCGCTATTGCGTCTGCAGAAGTGGTGAATTTTCTTAGGTCAAGGTTCGCCCGGATACAGTTTGACCTGGACCAGGGGGTTTCCAGGGATGACATCTTGGCCTCTTGTAAGACGGCCAGTTTAGCCATCGACTTCTTGTGTTACTCGGCTCCGCAACAATTGAAGTTGGCGTCCAAGTCCATGGCGATTTCAACCGCGGGCAGGTTGGTCATATCCAGGACCAATGGGTCCTTCGCATTATTTCTCAAGGTTACCTTGTGGACTTCAGCAGTCCGCCCGCAGACAGGTTTGTCCAGACAAGGTTACTTCCCTGCAGGAAGCAAAGGGTTCTAGAGAGCTATGTTCTAGAATATCTTCAGAAGGGGGCTCTAGAGGAGGCCCCCCCCCCCCCCCCCCAGAGAAGGGAGCAGGTATCTATTCCCCAGTGTTTCTGGTACCCAAGAATACCGGAGGATGATTATAGATCTGAGGTACTTCAATCGTCTTATCAAACGAAAGAAATTTCGTATGGAAACTATCCAGTCAGCGATCAATCTTCGCATGCCGGGGGATTTCCTGGCAACCTTAGACCTCAAGAATGCTTATCTCCATATTCCCATCCACCCTGGGTCCAGAAGATTCTTAAGGATCGCGGTACAGATCGGGGGTCTTAAAACATTTCCAGTTTGTGGCCCTCCCGTTTGGGATTTCTTCAGCCCCACACACTTTTACCAAGGTGGTGGTGTCCGTGGTGGCCACTCTAAGGCTTCAGGGTCTGAGTATAGTTCCTTACCTGGACGATTGGCTCCTCAGAGCCCCTTCCCAAGCGATCCTGTCCCAACACATTCAACAGGCTGTTGCCTTCCTTCATCAGCTAGGATGGATAATCAACTGGGACAAGTCCCAACTTCTGCCAGCCACCTTGGTAAGGTTCGTGGTGGATTCAGTAAAGATGACTATTCATCTCACTCCCGAGAGAAGGCGATCCGTTCAACTAACAGCCTGTTCTCTCTCCGTACCACGAGAGGTAACAATTCTAACATTGATGAAGATGTTGGGACTAATGTCAATAACCGCAGAGGCGGTTCCTTGGGCATTATGGCATCTGCGTCCGTTTCAGTCCTCAATTCCGTGCACTCCCTGTCTTACCATGCCCGATCCTCTCTAAGATGGTGGTCTCACCTCGAGGACGGCAAGTCCCTGATCCAGCCCTCTTGGATCATACTTACTTCAGATGCATCCCTAGTAGGCTGGGGAGCTCATTTTCTGGACAAGACAGTCCAAGGAACTTGGACACCACAGGAGAAATCATTGTCATAGAATCTCCTGGAGATCAGAGCAATCAGACTAGCTCTTTTTCATTTTGCTCCCTTCATTAGAGGGAAAGCAGTGAAGGTACAGTCAGACAGCATGACCACTGTGCTTTATATCAACAAGCAGGGAGGCACGAGGTCACAAAGTCTCCTGAGAGAGATAGGGGTGATATTGGTTTGGGCAGAACTGAACCTCACCCACTTATCAGCCGTTCACATTCGCGGAGTTCACAATGTGATTGCGGATCGCCTGAGCCGAGGTCTTCCAACCGGAGAATGGTCACTTCATCCAGAGGTCTTCAAGGAGATAACGCTCAGGTGGGACATGCCAGAGATCGATCTCATGGCAACGAGGTTCAACACCAAGGTGGAGAGGTATTGCTCCCTTTACAGGGAGGACAACCCGGTGGCAATAGATGCACTGTCAATCCCATGGAGGTTCAGGCTGGCCTACATCTTCCCTCCAATTTCCTTGATACCAAGGGTCTTGATGAAAATCGGGCAGGACCAAGCGTCAGTCATCGCCATCATTCCATACTGGCCAAAGAGGGCTTGGTTTACCCAACTCTTCCAGATGAGTCGGGGTCAATTTTGGAGGCTTCCCCCAGAGAGAGTACTGGTGTCGGGGGACACTCAGATCTCCTCAAATCTTCAGATGTTCAACCTGACTGCCTGAAGGTTGATCAGTCCCTTCCAAGGATAGAAGGGCTTTCGGAGTCTGTCTTGAGAACCTTAGAGCACTCCAGATCGGAAGCTACTAAGTCCTACTCAAGGATTTGGAGGATTTTTTCATCATGGTGTTCTATGCATCAGCAGTCATCCACTGAAGCTTCCATTCTGGCAATTCTTCAATTTTTGCAAGACGGGCTGGACAAGGGGCTGTCCCCTTCTACCCTCAAAGTGCAGGTTTCAGCAATTTCAGCCTGTCTCAACAGGTCTATTTCTCAAAAGCCCCTCATTAAGAGGTTCCTGAAGGGAGCTTCAAGATTAAAGCCTACAGTGATTAGACCGGTCCCTGTGTAACAGTCCTACAGGCTCACCTGTGTCAGAGGACCGCTGGCTGGAGGTAGGAGTGGAGCCCAGTGGCAAGGACCGCAGGCAGATAGTAAGCGTGGTCAGACAATCCGGATGGCAACGGTGGTAGCAGTTCAGTAGGTAGGGATAAGGCAGAAGAGTAGTCGGTAGGCAGGCGGTGGGTCAGGGCAGGCGGCAGTAAGCGTGGTCAGACAATCCGGATGGCAATGGTGGTAGCAGTTCAGTAGGTAGGGATAAGGCAGAAGAGTAGTCGGTAGGCAATTCCTGGTCAGCAGTGGACTTCCAGCAGTAGCAAGAGCAACAGATGAGGAGAAGCTTGATCAAGGCTCAGGAGCTCAATAATCAGCAAGCTAGAGTGCAAGGGGCTGGACTTATATAGGGAAGTACCAGGTGTGGGGAATCAAGGGTGATGAGCAAGGCTTGGCAAGACTGAGGTTAACTAATAGGTTTCAGGGAGGAATGTCCAGAGAGGATGGTAGCCTAGTAAGCAGGGCTACTGCCTGGGATGTGGCTGGTCACGGGTTCGAATCCCGACAGTACTGCCCCCCCTTCCAAGGTGACCTCCGGGCACCGCAGGGGCAGGCTTACCGGGGTGCCGTTGGTGGAACTCTTTTACCAGTCTGGGGGCGTGGACATTCTCTTCTGGCTCCCAGGAGTTATCCTCGGGAGGGTAACCCTCCCACCCAATTAGGTATTGTAGTCTTCCCCGGTGGATCCTGGAGTCGAGGATCTTTGCGACAACGTATTCTTCTTCACCCTGTACCCTCACAGGTGGTGGTGGGGGCGAGTGGCGGCCTGTGAAGGTGTTCTCCACGTATGGCTTGAGGAGAGAGCAATGGAAGACAGGGTGCACCCTAATGGAGTCCGGAAGGTCGAGCCGGAACGTGACCTCGTTGATTTGTGCGGTGATCCGGAACGGACCCATGTATCTTTGGGCAAATTTTTTGGAGGGGACCTTCAATCTGAGGTTCCTGGTGGACAGCCATACCTTGTCTCCCACATGGAAGCCCGGGGTGGGTTTGCGACGTCTGTCTGCTCCCTGTTTAAAGCGCCTCTGGGCAAGCTGGAGGTTGTCTATAATGTTCTCTTGTGCCTCCTGTAGGGTTGTTAGGCGTTCGGCCACTGCTGGGAGGGTGGAGGCAACGGGTAGGTGGGGAATGAACACCGGGTGTGAGCCTGTGTTAGCAAAGAAGGGGCTGTGCTTGGTTGAGCTGTGCTCAGCATTGTTGAAGGCGAACTCTGCCGTGGGGAGATGATCAAGCCAGTCATCCTGCAGGTGGGAGCTGAAACAGCGTAGGTATTGCTCTAGGGTCTGATTAGTTCTCTCCGTCTGCCCGTTTGACTGAGGGTGGAAAGCAGAGGACAGGTTCACTTTAACCCCGAGCGCCAGGCAGAAGTTCTTCCAGAACTTTGAGGCAAATTGTACACCTCGGTCGGAGACCACGTCGTCCGGGATCCCATGCAGCCTGAAGACCTCTCTGAGAATAAGATCGGCCGTCTGTTTGGCTGTGGGTAGGCCTTTGTAGGGGATGAAATGGGCCATCTTGGTGAGACTGTCGACCACGACCAGGATGGTGTTCATCCCTTTTGAAGGAGGAAGGTCTACCACAAAGTCCATGGAGATCGAGCCCCAGGGGCGGGAGGGAATCGGGAGAGGTTGTAACAGACCCACGGGAGAGGAACGAGGAGTCTTATTGCGGGCACAGACCGTGCACGAGGAGATGTACCTCTTGATGTCCTCCCTGTATGTTGGCCACCAGAAGGAGCGGGAGAGAAGCTCCTGGGTCTTTCTTGTGCCAAAATGGCCGGCCACCTTGGAGTCATGGTTGAGTTTGAGCACTTCGAGCCGTGCGATTTCTGGTACATACAGTTGTAGGTCCTGATGAAACCAATGACCGTTCTTAAACGTAAGGCTGACATTGCCTGTGGGGTGGGAGAGGAAGGGGTCATTTTCATATCCTTCTTTGATTGTGCCCAGGAGTTCTTTAGAGTAGGTGGCCCCTACGACCCTTCTCTCGGGCAAGATGTTATTTTGGCCCTTGTTACTCTGTGAGGGCTCGGAAAACATTCTGGAGAGGGCGTCAGCCTTGCCGTTTTTTGATCCAGGGCGATAGGTGATGAGATAGTTGAAGCGGGAAAAGAATAGGCTCCATCTGGCCTGTCTGGCTGAGAGTCTCTTAGCGCTGCGGATGAACTCGAGGTTCTTGTGGTCAGTTAGTACAATTATGGGGTTGGTGGCTCCCTCCAGCAGGTGTCTCCACTCGGAGAAGGCATCCTTGATCGCCAGTAGTTCTTTGTTCCCGATGTCATAGTTCTTCTCAGAGGGGGACATCTGGCGGGAGAAATATGCGCACGGGTGTAATAGCATCCTCTCCCCTGTCCGTTGTGACAAAACTGCCCCCACCGCAGAGTCTGATGCATCCACTTCGACTGTAAATGGGAGCTCGGGGTTCGGGTGGATTAGGATTGGGGCAGAAGTGAAGAGGAGTTTCAACTTGGTGAAGGCCTCCTGGGCCTCGGGTGTCCAGGAGAAGGGGACTGCCTTCTTGGTGAGTTGGGTGATTGGTGCTATGACCTTGGAGAAGTTCCGGATAAACTTCCGATAGAAGTTGGCGAAGCCAATGAATCTTTGTATCTCCTTCTCGTTTTTTGGAACGGGCCAGTTCATCACAGCTTGGACCTTCCCCGGGTCCATACTTAGGCCCTCTGGGGAGATGATGTATCCGAGGAACTGAGTGGTGGTTCGCTCAAACTCGCATTTCTCTAGCTTGATATAGAGAGAGTTCTGTCTGAGCCTCTGCAGTACCCTGCGGACCTGTTCGCGGTGCTGCTCGAGGTCTTCAGAGAAGATCAAGATGTCGTCCAGGTAAACGACTACAAACAGATCCAGCATGTCCCTGAGGACGTCGTTAATGAAGTGCTGGAAGGTGGCGGGAGCATTGCAGAGTCCGAAAGGCATGACCAGGTACTCGAAATGACCATAACGTGTCTGGAAGGCGGTCTTCCATTCGTCCCCAGGGCGGATTCGGACGAGGTTGTAGGCCCCTCGAAGGTCGAGTTTGGTGAAGATCTTCGCTTCCCGGAGTCTCTCAAGGAGTTCGGAAATCAGTGGGAGCGGGTACCGTTTTTTTACGGTTATGTCATTAAGCTTTCTGTAGTCTATGCAGGGACGCAGGGAGGAGTCTTTTTTCTCTACAAAGAAAAAGGGGGCTCCCGCGGGAGAGGTGGAGGGCCGGATGAACCCCTTCCTCAGGTCCTCGTCCAGGTACTCTTTCAGAGCCTTGAGTTCAGGCTCTGAGAGGGAGTAGATACTGCCAAAGGGTATTTCGGCCCCGGGCAACAGTTCTATAGGGCAGTCGTAGGGTCGGTGTGGTGGCAGCTTGTCTGCGTTTTTCTTGTCGCAGACATCCTGGAACTCGCTGTATTGAGGGGGTAGCAGATCCTTGACAGATAGTTTTGAGATGGTGGAAGGACGGGTTTGTGGGAGCAATTTAGCGTGCAGAACTCGGACGGGAATCGTATGCAGCGGGTTTCCCAGTCCACCGAGGGGTTGTGGGTGGCCAACCATGGGATGCCCAAGATCACTGGGAACTTCGGGGAGGCGATCAGAGAGAAGTGGATCTTTTCACGGTGATCTGGTTCTATGAGGAGTTGTAGTTCGGTGGTCTCGTGAGTGGCCGGCCCCGAGGAGAGTGGGGATCCGTCGACGGTTTCCAGGTCAATGGGGGCTGCCTTGATTGTCAGTGGAATATTCTTTTCGCGGGCGAAGGTTAGGTCCATGAAGTTGCCTCCCGCCCCGGAGTCTAACATCGCTGAACAGGGGAGTTGTCGCCCCTCAATCTCGATGAGGATGGGGACGATGAAGTGGGATCCATGAGCCGCCGTGTTGTTATTTTCAGGGGCTGCTGGTGGGGTTGGAGTCTGTGGTTGCTCCTTTAGTTCCGTGACGGCAATAGTCTTTCGGATCTTATGAGGACATTTGATGGCAAAATGACCCGGCTCCCCACAGTAGAGGCAGAGGTTTTCGGCCAGCCGTCTCTCCTTCTCAGCTGTGGATAGAGACCTACGTAGAGCGTCGACCTGCATAGGTTCAGTTGCTGACCGGGGGTCACGCTGGGCGGTGGAAGAGAAGGAATAAGTGGGTCTGTGGTCCAAGGACCAGAGTCTTTCTTTCTTCCTCTCGGAGAGTCTTTGATCTATCCGGATGCATAACTGAATGAAGTCATCCAGATCGTCCGGGGCCTCAACTCTGGCGAGTTCGTCCTTTATTAATTCGGACAGGCCTCGCCGGAATTGGCTCCTCTGTGCCGCTGGGTTCTAGGTGGTGTCCGTGACCCAACGGCGAAACTCAGCGGTGTATTCGGCGACGGAGCGTCTCCCTTGCCGCAGACTATGTAGTCACGCCTCGGCTGTCGCACAGCGGTTGGGGTCGTCGAAGACTTGGCTCATTGCGGTGATGAAATTGTTTAGGTTGTTCAGGAGCTGACTGTTAGTCTCCACGTATGGTGATGCCCATGCTAATGCTTCATCCGTCAGGAGATTGACCATGAATAGCACCTTCTTCTTCTCGGTGGTGAAGGGGGCCGGGTACATCTGAAAATAGATGCGGCATTGGTTTAGAAACCCCCGATACTGACGTCTATCACCGCCGAATCTTGGTGGGAGTGGCATGCGGGCGTCTGCAGCCGTGCCGCGGACGTCCAGGAGTTGCCTCTGTAGTTCAATAATCTCGCTCTGTTGGCTTTGGACTACGACTTGGAGCTGGGCAAATTTCTCCTGATATGTAGTACCAAATTCTTGAAGTTCAGAGACCTGCTTACGCAGAGTGGCCATTGCGGACTCCATAGTGTGGCTGATTCTGTAACAGTCCTACAGGCTCACCTGTGTCAGAGGACCGCTGGCTGGAGGTAGGAGTGGAGCCCAGTGGCAAGGACCGCAGGCAGGTAGTAAGCGTGGTCAGACAATCCGGATGGCAACGGTGGTAGCAGTTCAGTAGGTAGGGATAAGGCAGAAGAGTAGTCGGTAGGCAGGCGGTGGGTCAGGGCAGGCGGCAGTAAGCGTGGTCAGACAATCCGGATGGCAACGGTGGTAGCAGTTCAGTAGGTAGGGATAAGGCAGAAGAGTAGTCGGTAGGCAATTCCTGGTCAGCAGTGGACTTCCAGCAGTAGCAAGAGCAACAGATGAGGAGAAGCTTGATCAAGGCTCAGGAGCTCAATAATCAGCAAGCTAGAGTGCAAGGGGCTGGACTTATATAGGGAAGTACCAGGTGTGGGGAATCAAGGGTGATGAGCAAGGCTTGGCAAGACTGAGGTTAACTAATAGGTTTCAGGGAGGAATGTCCAGAGAGGATGGTAGTCTAGTAAGCAGGGCTACTGCCTGGGATGTGGCTGGTCACGGGTTCGAATCCCGACACCCTGTTTGGGATTTATCGGTCGTGCTCGGGGGGGGTTATCATCTCCCCCCTTTGAGCCCCTAGAGGAGGTGGAATTCAAGTTCCTTACCTGGAAGATCACCTTTTTGTTGGCCATTACCTCTGCAAAGCGAGTTGGGGAACTCCAAGCTTTTTCTGCGTTTGAACCTTATACTAGGTTCCTCCAAGATCGGGTGCTACTCAGATTTCTGCCTACCTTTTATTCCAAAGGTGCCTTCGTTTCATAACATTAACCAGGTGATTTCCCTGCCGACTTTGGCTCCACCCCCCTCCTCTGAGGAAAGAGGGCTTCATACCCTCGACATTTCGAGATGTCTTAGGATTTACCTGGAACGCTCCAAGGTATTTAGGAGAGATGAAAACCTCCTTATCCTCTTTTCCGGTACCCACAAGGGGAGGAAAGCCTCTAAGCCCTCCATCAGTCGATGGATTAAAGAGGCAATTTAGGAGTCCTATATGTCTCAGGGTTCGGAGCCTCCTAAGTTTCTAAGGGCCCACTCCACTCGGGCAGTAGCCACTTCATTTGCAGAGAGAAGCTCGATTCCATTGGATATGATCTGTAAGTCGGCTTTTTGGAGTTCTCACTCCACCTTTATTTCACACTATAGAGTGGATTCTAAAATTCATAGCTATTCCTCATTTGGCCGGACAATATTAACTTCCGCCAGGCATGAGTACCCTCCCATGGGGGTTTCTTCTTGCTAAATCCCCATCTGTGCCACTGGTTAGGACGTAAGGGAATCGTTAATTTCTGGCGATAATTTGTTTTCCCTTAGTCCTAACAGTGGCACACAAATATACCCCCCTTAGTTATACTTTAAAGTTGTTATTTTTTTCTACTTGTAACTACACAAGGGCCTGGGGTTCACGCCCCCTCTTTATTGGGGGAGGGAGGGTATGTGTATGTGTTTAATTTCATTAAAACTTCCACCTGTCCTAACCAGTCCACAAGGGCAGAATACCCCATCTGTGCCACTGTTAGGACTAAGGGGAAACAAATTATCGCCAGAAATTAACTATTTAGAGGAGATCTGTGTGGAGGAGTGGGCCAAAATCCCTGTTGCAGTGTGTGCAAACTTGCTCAAGAACTGCAGGAAACGTTTGACCTCTGTAATTGCAAACAAAGGCTTTTGTACCAAATATTAACATGGATTTTCTCAAATACTTTCAAATACTTATGTTCAGCAGTGCAAGACAAATTAAATTCTTAAAAAATCATACAATGTGATTCCTGTTTTTATTTTTTTTATTCTGTCTCTGAGTGGGAGTGCACCTACAATGTCAATTTCAGACCCCTCCATGATTTCTAAGTGGGAGAACTTACAAAATCGCAGGGTGTTCAAATACTTCTGTTCCTTACTGTATGTATATGTATATGTATAAATATATATATATATGTATAGTGACACAGTGAGCGGTTTGGTCTGGGAAAACGGGTATTTTCCTCCCAGCATGGGCTGATTTTACAGCCAGGTGAGGTCAAATGCCGGACCGGATTTTAAATGCCGGTCCGGGTTTTGGCAGCACCTGGCTGTCCTTAAATAGGCAGCTGCGCTCAGAAGCCATGTCTGTGTTAGAATCTGGGAGCCTTGTGTCTGGATGAAGGCTTGCTACCTGTTTGATGTGAAAACGGGTTGGTGCTAGTATCAGCAAGGATTCTGAGGCAGAATTGCCGTATGGTGTGAATTACCACCAACACAGCAAGGTGACTTTTAGTTTGATTATGACGGCTTGTTTTGTCCCCTTCCAAAGAACTTGTTGTTGCCTTCATACTGCGTCCGCTAATCCTGTCTACCAGAGTGAGTCCCCACAAAAAATATATATATATAATTTTTTTATTTTCAAATTAGGAAAAAGGGGCAATTTGGATTTTTAATTCTTCAGGGGTTTCTTTCAGATTTTTACATTTTATTTTTTTTTTTAAACTGATTTTTACTTGCGATAGTTGAAGGGCTTCTACTATAGACTGCAATGGGTTGTCTGTGGTAAAATTACGGTGTTCTTATAAGCTGAATAGGAACTTTGCTATGGAAGACATGGAGTGTTCTCTTGCAATCTCGTCACTGGGGAAACTGGTCAACGGGAGCAGCCTGCTCCTGGTAAATGACCACTCAAATGCCGTGGTTGCGATTCACTGTGGCATCTGAGGGGTTAAATGTTTGTAATCAGAGTTTTCTTTGAACACCGAAACTACGAGTAGATGTTTGCTGTATAACACAGCAGTCACTGGACGGCTTTGGCGCCCCTTCAGCTCCTGAGTGGGCATCATGTTGAAAGCTCCAAATCCCAGTGTACTGTACATGTCATGCCATCTGAATATACACATATACACTAGCAGAAGGACCTGGCTTTGCATGGGTATATTTTATCCATTTAATGTTTCAATTAACAGTGACCTCCACAGTACCCCCCTCCTTTAAAGGGATTCTGTCACCAGAATTTAGGCCTATAACCTAAACATATGGCGAGGTCCGTACTAATACACGGAATCCTAAAGTGACCTTATCAAATGCGCCTGTGGCTCTATAATCATATAAAACAGGTTTATATAACCTGTCACTCATGTCACAATTGTGTCCAAGGGGACGTCTCACGATGCAATGTGCCCGGCTGCAGCCATCTCCTTTCAGTGCCCAGCGCCGCCTTCTGAATTGAAATCGCCGCCCTCCTTTTCATTAGATCCGCCTACCTCAGTCATCGCCGCCTCTCTAACGTCCGCTCTCCTCAGGCAGATCCCGCGCGTGCGCACTAGGTATCCCCTGATGCGCCCGTGCGGACTCCTGGCAGCGGCCTCGTTATGCAAAGTGCGCATTTTTGTGTAAAAGTTTGTGACTACTGCAACCACTGGTAGAATTCAACAGGGAAACCTGGTCCATGCAAGGTGCCCCATCATTCCCGTATACCTGATCTCTGAGCAGGCTTCACTAGTGCTTTGGGCTCATAACTGATCCAATAACTGAAGTGGGAACTTGGCCTTAACAATATTTTAGTCCAACTTTCAATTAACTGTTGTTTCCTGAGCCCATTCAGTCATTTGCAATGTGACAATTTTACTGTAAGTAACTGGGAAGCTACTTCAGAAGTGACATTCAATATGGCTTCACTTCCTGTTATCTGTACTATAATTTTTCTGTGGTGCGGTGGGGTGGAGAAAACACAATTTTAAGGGGCCGTTCACATAGCTGCGTAGTTTCTGTCTCCCATTCATTTAAATGAGGCAGCGCTGGGGGTCGTGGAGCAGTGGCTTAAAGCGGGCTGTCCTGGATTTTTACTAACTAAGGGCTTGTTCACACGAACGTAAGGGCTCCGTGCCCGAACTGCGGACCACAAATTGTGGTACGCAATGCACGGGCACAGACCGTGTGGCAGACGCATGTGGCTTGAATCACTTGAATGGGGTCTGCGATCCGTCCATTCCGCAAAAAGATAGAACAAGTGCTTCTGTGGAGTTCTGTTTCGTGCTTCCATTTCGTTCCGCACAACATCTCCGGATTTGCGGAGCCATTCAAGTGAATGGGTCCGCATCCGTGATGCGAAATGCACACAACTGGTGACCCGTGTATTGCGGAACTGCCGTATGCAGCCCGTAGCACGGGCGCGGAGCCCTTACGGTCGTGTGAACAAGCCCGAATGGTCATTAGTGTCTGATCAGTGGGGGTGCGACACCCCACACCTGCACCGATCAGTGCCATAACTACACAGATTCATCCATTGTGTAGTGGACTGATTACTGCAGCCCTGCTCTCAATGTGAACGAGAGCAGCATGACCGTAACCATCTCTGTCCACTACACAATGGACCGAGGTGTGTAGTTTTGGTGCTGAAACTACTGTGAAAAAGCTAATCATTAGAGTGTGTAGTACTTTTCGACCCCTGCTGATTAGATATTTATAAACTTTTATTTTTAAATTTTTTTGCTGTGTAAGGCCAGTTTCACACTGGCATTAATGGTCCAGACAGGGGAACAGCCTGTCGGATCCGTAACTACTGTGTGTTGCCAGAAGTCCGTCCAGCCCCATTCACTATAATGGGGAACTGGCGAAGATCCGGCTGCAGCACTGCAAATATGGCGGCCGACAAAAAACAAACAAAAAACAGCTGTGTGCAGCTCTTGAACAAGAACCATCTTTGAAGACGCGACTTTCGGAGGTTTGGAAGGAGTTAAATAAAGGTATTGTCCAGCTTCAGGAGGATCCTCCTTCAATAAAGCTAACAGACCCCACGGCTCTAGTTCTTCCATCCAGGCTCTGTTTACACAGCCATAGAGGTGACGTAACGCTGACAACCCGTGACTACTGAAGCCAATCACTAGCCTCGTCTAGTGCACTGACTGGATAACTGGAGGGATCTGTCAGGTAAGTGCTTGCCAGTTTTTTTATGCAAGTGGATCCTGAGGATTGTCTGCTTTCAGGACCCCTTTAACTCTGTGTGGGTTGTAATGGTGATTATCCAGTATCGATATGGTATGCAATGTTTACTGATCCTTTCTAATAAAGTTGAATTAATTTCAGAAAATTTTGTTTATCGTATCTTTTAAGGGTTAAATATATGGAAATGTTTCCAGTGGGCAGACTCCATTTTAAAGGGTTGTGTCACTTCAGCAAATAGCATTTATCATGTAGAGAAAGTTAATACAAGGCACTTACTAATATAACGTATTTTTCGCCCCATAAGACGCACCTAGATTTTAGAGGGGGACAATAAGAAAAAAAATATTTTTCATCAGATTTTAGATCAGGCCAGCAATCAGACCCCCAATGTTCGTCAAACCTCAGCTTACAGCCCCACTCAGACCCCCATGTTAATAAGACCCTCAATCAGACCTCAGATCAGCCGCCAATGCCTCAGATCAGCCCCAACCTTCAGCCATATGTCAGCCCCCAGCCTCATGTCAGCCAGCAGCCATCAGCGCAAATGAAACAAATAAAAAAACACATATCTCTTCTGCTCCTGGACACCACCGCTCCTCACCGCCTGCGCTCTCTCTTCCTGCCGCGGCTGTGCTGTGACGTGATGCGCACATCGTGAGGTCACAGAGCACCCTCATGCTGTGCGCAGCCTGCACAGCGGACAGCCGAGGACCAGGAAGCGGTGAGTACAGAGCCTTCACCACTTCCGGTACTAATGAGCGCTTCCATAATGGAAGCGGCTCATTAGTATTCGCCCCATAAGACGCAGGGGCATTTCCCCCCCCACACTTTTGGGGGAAGGGGGGGAAGGTGTCTTATGGGACAAAAAAATCAGGTATTGTTATCATCCATATTGCTTCCCTTGCTGGCTGGATTCATTTTTCTACCACATTATACACTGCTGGTTTCCATGGTTACGACCACCCTGCAATCCAGCAGCGTGGCTGTGCTGCATACTATAAAAAAAGCTCCAACGGTCCAGGTCAATAGAGAGACCGGCATATTTTTTTTTTCCTATAGTGTGTAAGCATGGCCACCGCTGCTGGATTGCAGGGTGGTCATAACCATGGAAACGAGCAGTGTATAATGTGATGGAAAAATGAATCCAGCCAGCAAAGGAGGCAATATGGACAATCAGAGTACATTAGTAAGTGCCTTGTATTAACTTTCTCTACATGATAAGTGCCATGTGCTGAAGTGAAACAACCCCTTTAAGGCTGTGCTCCGGTGATTGATCTGGCAGACAGAGCTGCTGTGCCTACATAATAAGTAGGGTGCATATGGATGTCCAGGTGCAGAAAAAGCTTCCCAATTAATGATGCGTCTAAAGGCTGGGTAACTCTGAAGCATTGTAGTCTCTGTAGACAGTTTGGATACTGACAAGTAGTGTTTTATTATCATCTGTTACTGTACAAAGAGCAATTACCAATTTGTTAATCAAAAATTCAGTTCTGCAGCAAGGTAATAGTGTAACTGTAATTGACCAGATTTGGAGAAAAAAATAAATAAATCAAAAACACTTGTAGCAGAAGCCAATTTTGTGCCATTTTTTTTTTACCTAAATACTGTTTGACCACTGGTGTTTTTTATTGGCAATTTTTTTTTTTTGGGCATGCCTCACATTTTTATATATGTACCCTCCTGTAATGTTACTTCCTATGTAGAGCAAAATGAAGGAAATGCATTGGTACCCAAAAAAATGCCACACAAAAACGCCATTAACACACAGGCACCTGTGGATGTCTATGGGACAAAAACACAAGAAAAGGAGGGGAAAAAATGCCAGACCCCAAGCACACACTTCAAGACTTAGAAAATGGCACTACAAAAATGCATGTGCTGTGTTTAATATTACCTACAGACCAGATAGTATGGCTTGAACGCTCAGATTTGATCTGTTTCCCACTTTAAAGGGTAACACTGATGTTTTCATTTAAAAAAAATCTATTTTAGCATATGTTACCCCTGCAGCAGCATTATGCATAAAGAAATCTTTTGTTTCTTTACTTACCATTGTTTTCCTTGAGTTTTTCCCTTAGTTATGGCTGTTTAAACATTTACAATATGAGGATCTTCTCAAGATGGCTCCTCTGCCAGTTCTCTGAGGCCAAAACTGCTTTCCCTCACTTGCCATACACACTTGCTGTAGCTAACGGCTCCCTGCCAGCCAATCAGATTGGGTTACTGGGAGACTTGCCTCCTCCCTCTGAAGCCTAATGCAGGCCTGCAATGTGAAGGACCGCCCCTCTGTCTTCTGTTTACATTAAGTTGGGAGACAGACAAGCCCTAGTAACAGTCTTTTAAGGGAGCAGTGGAAAGGGACAGAGGACATTAATGAAAGCTGTTATTATAAGTTAATTACAGATCTTTTGGCAATCATTGACAGACTAACTCAGTTATACATGCCTAGCTCTAATAAACTAGCAAATAAAATAAAAAATTTTACCCTTTAAAGCAAGTTATCGGAAGATGGTAATGAGGACCCTTACCATAATGTCAATGCTCTCTACTGCACTGTCTATAGAGACAATATAAGAATACACTACCTTCTGATTGGCCACAATTATTGCCTCTTAATAATTGTCATGCGTCTGTGTGCCAGCTAAGGAGCGGGTGTAGATTTCCACTATAATCTATGCTAAAGTCAGCCTGGCTGTCTTTTTGGAAAAGTGGCAAGCGGCGCTCTAAACCCCAAAAATGTCTCAAAATTTTGCATTACCGTGATATGCTCCAAACTTTGTGACTTTTCACAGCAATTTTTCTGGCATACAGAGGATAATGTCCCCTTAGGTTCAAGGGTATGGCTTCGATTGACTCTAATTGAAAATAAAAATATAAATCGGATTTTATTACTGTATATAGCCTGTTGAAAATCTGAGGTTACACATTTTAAGACAGTTGTAAATGTACAGTATACTGACATGCCAGTCAAATGTATGCCAAAAGGGCATTCTCTTGGCATGCTTTTGGCTAATGATAGTCTCTTGGCGCATTAGGATTTCTCAGTAAACCTTGAGGCCAAACAACCCCTGACACTAGCCTCAGAAAAATACATTCTCAGGGTGGGGAGATTGGGACAAGTTTCAGCGCAGTCACCTGGCCTTTACAATACCTGAATGCTGATCTTTAGACTGCAGATTTGACACTTGATGTCTGTAGGACATAGTAACAATGCACTTTTCTGCCAGGGAACAGTTATTAATTCACGATAAGAGGAGGAGAGCAAGGCGATCGCTAATGACTTGACATTTTGTATTTGACTCGTACTGTAGAAACTAACAATTCATGCTCTTATTCAGAGATAAAGGCCTTTCGTTTGACATCTGGTAAATGAATGGAGTAAAAAAAAAAAAAATTGCTGCCAGAAACGGCCCAAGCAATGTGAGAACTGGCAACTCTCCATCTGAAGCTGGAAAAGAATAAACCCGCTCATACAGGGCAGGCTTGGCTCTTTCTACACTTTAGGTGGTACTGTAAAAATCTTTTTAAAATACTATCTTAGGGCACTAACATACTTTTAAGTTCATTTTTCTCTTCAATTACTATCCCAAAATAGCTGTGGATTTAAGGAGATTGAAGACAGTAAAACTTAAACAAAAGAAAGTTTTCTTGAGATATGGCAGTTTTTACACTGGCCACTACCACCTCATTTAGTCATTGGCTGAGCTGGCAATTCTTGTGTGTCGAGACCAGGGAACAGTGGGCAGTGGGGTAACAGGAGTGGCAGAGAATCAGTGAGGTATGTTTTTTATTTTATTAGTTATTACTTAACATTCCCCATATGTCTACTTTATGTTGGCATCATTTTGTAAATGTAATTTCATTTTTTTAGGACGTTAGAAGGATTAGAATTTTAAAAGCAATTTTTAAAATTTTCAACAAAATTTCCAAAACCATTTTTTTTAAGCACCAATTCAGTTAAAAAGTGATTTTGAGGGGCTCACGTAATGGAAACCACCCATAAAAGACCCTATTTTAGAAACTACACCCCTCAAATTCTTAAAAACTGATGCTACAAACTTTGTTAACCCTTGAGGTGCTCCACAAAAATTAAAGGAAAATAGAGGTAAAATTTAATATTTTTATGTTAATCAATTTTTTCTTGCAACACAGCAAGGGTTAACAGCAAAATAAACCTCAATATACATTTCTCTCATTCTGCAATTTACAGAAATACCCCATATGTGGTGGTAAACTGCTGTCAGAGCACATAGCAGGCACATGGTAACCCTACAGTGGAAACCCTCAAAAAGTGACCCCATTTTGGAGACTACACTACTCAAAGAATATATTAAGAGGTGTACTGAGCATATGCTGTGAAGATACGAGATGTGCAGCACCTGAAACTACGGATACTGGAAGCCTGTGCTAGCATTTCTCCTGCGGTGTTGCATTGACAATCCAACACAATGGGCAGCACATTGAACACATTTTATAAATGGTCAGAAACTTGTAAATAACTCATGAAAGAATAAAGTTACGTTAAAACCAAGCACACCATTGTTTTTCTTGTTGAATTCCAAATAAGTTTGATGTGTCACATGACCCTCTTCCTACTGAAAAAACTAAATTTGGATTCAAAATGGCTGACTTCAAAATGGCCACCATGGTCACCACCCATCTTGAAAAGTTCCCCCCCCTCACATATACTAATGTGCCACAAACAGGAAGTTAATATCACCAACCATTCCCATTTTATTAAGGTGTATCCATATAAATGGATAGTATTGCTGTCATCATACATTTGTCATGAAGTGCATTTCTTTGTAAGTAGTTGGTACAATGACATTGTACCATTCAGATGCCACGTTCATACATGATTGCGGCATCTGAAATAAATAACACTGTGTAAAATAAAATTAAAAGAATTATACTTACCTGATCCATTTGTTCACGACAGGCAGGCTGCCACCATTTTGCTTGGAGATCTGACGCAAAATCTCGTGCAAGATCTTCAATCAAGATGGTGGCAGCCGGCCCGTCGCAAGAAAATGGATCACGTAAGTATGATTTTAGTTTTAGTTTTTTTACATTATTTCAGTTTAAATCAATTCGCTACCACGAAGCATGAGGAAATTCGGCTTTGCGGAAAATCAAATTTATCCTGAAATTCAGATTGAAGTCCATTTCGTGGACTTTGATCTGCTCACCACTAGATCCATCCTAAGTAACAGCCCACAATTGGACAGCAGCCCCTTCTTAGCTAAGTGCAGGGGCAGAGTAGTAAGATAGAAAGAGGTGAAAACCATACAGGCAAAACCAGGACCGGATCAGGATCCAAAATCAGATACAAACAGGCTTGGACTGGCCCACGGGGGAACAGAGGAATCCCCCCGGTGGGCCTCTGAGCAGGGTGGGCCCCTAATCCCCCACTCCTTGCACAAGTGCACATGGCACAGTAGACTTACTGCATTACATATAGGTAGGCAATGTATAGCATTTGAAGTAGCCTAATTATATAAAAACTGGGTAAATTATATAACAAACTACCTAATGCATTATTATAGATGCATCAGGTGGCAAGATGACTGGTAGGTACAGAGGCAGGCCAGCCAGTAGTATCCTTATATCCGGGATCTACCTTCTCAAAGTCACAGCAGGGGCCCCCATAATCAATCTTGCTGCTGTGTGAGCAGACATTATTTGCATGTAGTTGCACAGTGGGCCCCCAGAACAAATTTTACTAGTGGGCCCTAGAAACCCCAGTCCGACACTGAATACAAATAAACAGCAAAGAAAGACCAGGAGAAAATGTCAGAGTCAAAGTCATCAGGCAAAGGGTAGGTCACAACAGCAGAGACGAATATTGGGAGGTCACGTCAGAAGCAAAATCAGTAATCAGAAGCAATGTTAAAGAAACTGGCAAAGGTCAGTGATCCAGAGTAGCAAACACACAACTATCTAGTGAGGCTTAGAAAACCAATCACAGTCAACTGTGGGCAGCAGCTACCTGTTTAAAGGGGTTCTCCAGGAACAGAAAAATGGAAAATACTTAAATATTATTTTATAATAAATATATTCACAAATACCTTTCATTACTTAGAATGGCTTGTTTTGTCTAGGGAGCAATCATTAGGAGAAATAAAATGGCAGCCGTCCTATCAGTACATACAAAACCTGTTCTAATCACACAGGAGGACAAGTTACTTCACCATAATGAGCCATAGTGCTGCCTCATCCTCCTCTTTGCTCTGTTTATCAGGAAACATGATCCTGAATACATGTGAATCTTTGTGAGAATGGAGATGATGATGAGGAGGAGGAGGAGGAGGGCGAGGTGTGGCTAATGAGCAGCAGCACTTGTTTACAGTCTCCATTACCAAAGCAACACATTACCACAGCCTGTCCTGTCCATCCTCTCTGTACTTCATGTCTCCTCATGAACTACATTTTCCAGAGAATTAGCTAAAGTTCTTATCATCTGTATTCAGCATCATAATCCCTGACAAGCAGAGCAGAGAGGTGGATGAGGCAGCTCTTTACCTCAGTGATGTAAAGTGACTTGTCCTCATGTGTGATCAGGACAGGTTTTGTGTGAACTAAAGGGACAGCAGCCATTTTGTTTCCCCTGATGATTGCTCCTCTGACAAAACGAGCCATTATAAATAATGAAAGGTATTTGAGAATATATTTATAATAAAGCAATATTTAAGTATTTTCATTTTCTTAATTATCGGAGAACCCCTTTAAATAGCCCATCTTAGGAAGCATGTGACAACGACACACAGCCTAATTGGTCCGGCAACCTGGCTCCCTGATTGAGCAGCCCCATTTTCAGAGGAGCTGGTTGCTAAAGCAACAGAGTGACTCTGGTGCCTTATTGCGGCCGCACGCGGTAGCGCAGATAGGTAAGTGCGTGACACATAGTGACCCAGAAAATCAAATTAACAGATCACTTTTACTGCACAGGGAATGCTGTAAAATGAATCTAATGCCGTAAAACTATGGTGGAATTGCTAAAAAAAATTTTTTTACCAAGTCCACCCCATATTGTATTTTTCTAGCTTCCCATTACATTGAAGAAAATATTAAATAGTGCAATTAGAAAGTACAAATTGGCAATGGCTATGTGAATAGAGAAATAAAAAAAAGTTATAGCTTTGGGAAGGCAGGGAGTAAAAAACAAAAATTGACCTGGTCTTTAAGGGGTTAAAGCATGATTTAATAGATATTCATAACCTATCCTTAGGATAGGTCATCAATATCAGATTGGTGAGGGTCCGACACCCTGCATTTCCACCCATCAGCCGAAACTAACACAGAAAATGGTTCCGTAGTGACTGTTCCGGTTACTGCAGTACAGCTCCAGTCGGGCTGCTGCAAACAGCACTGTTCACTGTGTTCGTTTCTGCTCCGGTGGCTGTTGCAAATAGCTGATCGGTGGGAGTGCTAGGTGTCAGACCCCCACAAATCTGATATTTACGACCTATCCTAAGAATAGCACATCAATGTCTATAACCTGGAAAACCCCTGAGGTTCTGCTCCAAAGACTGAGATCAGAGAAAACTCTGATCTCAGTTGCTTAACTCTAATATGCTGGGATCAAAGCAAATCGCTGTATACAAGCGGAAAGCAAAGAAGGGACTCAGGAGAGAGTAATGGAGGTCCTAGGATGAGTAATGGAGGTCACAATATGATGGGGGCCTAGGCAATGGCTGCTTTAGTCTTAATCAAGCCCAGCCTCCTCACACATAGTATTTCCTTGACTTGATTTCCAGTTCTGAAGTAAATAACATTGGTATTATAGAACATAAAATAATACGTTTCTTTTATTACTTGGATAATTATAAAGCATCCACTCGAACCAATGTTTTCTTTTTAATTTGGAGAGATAAAAAGAATACATTAGAAAAAGACTCTGCGGTACCCAAATGAATAGAAGTCTACTGACGGCAGCATAGCACACGTGCATATTTATTGTATTCATGAATCAGTTATGTCAAAGTTTTTATGGATAATAAAATCGCTCTATTTTAGCAAGACTTTTTAATATTAATGCTGCTATTATAGAAAAGACCTGCTGTTCTGCTGATTATGACTTTACTTTTTATTTGGAAAATCTGTTCCACACCGGCTTAGCGCCCCCACTTCATGGTGTCTGTTGACAGCTATTTGCTGCGGACATTTTATACAGTTTTCCTTAAAAGAAAGTAATAAAAACCACATTACACTTTCTTATGGTTGTCAGCTAGATTTTAGAAATTAATAAATGCAGTGTGACAATGTAAAGGGGGCATGAGTCAATTGAGCAGCCTGATGAAAATTCCTTTGTGCTATGTCAGAGACCAGGGAGAACATGTGGGCAGCTGGCTCGCTTCCATCAAATATTTCCACTCCTTCTGGGTGAGTCTCAGAAATTAAGAATTACATCTCATTACATTCCTATAGCTGCACAAAAAAGTTTTTCACTGTACATTATCAAAATGAGAGATGAAAAAGTGACAATTGTCACCTCCATAGGGCCCACTACGACTTGCTACCTACAATATCTCCTCGATATTGCCATCATAATGGATGTCACTTACAGTAGCTCCTATGGCGTTGTACACACAGTGCCTTTCAATCGGTTGTCAGGTTTCAAGTCGAAATGGAATAATAATGAGCAATACAATAAAATAATGAAAACAATCAATGCTTGCCAACTAGATCCAGCAGTGCCACTCCCATTCTCTCTGAAGGCTTTGTTTACCTGGCTGCAGCAATGGCATCATATCAACATGTCACTGCTTCAGATCACTGGCATCAGCGGTGAGTTTCATTCATTCTTAGATTCCCTAATATTTACTTTGCAATCTGCCCCATTTCACACTTTTCTCATGTGGATGAAAGTGTTGAGCGAAGTGAAGCATCCGAAGTTGCTCGCACTTTATGGTAACTAATCAGTTTTCCATAAAATGGAGGCTGCATGTGTTACAAAGTGAGAGTATGAAGCCCAGGAACGCTAGATCACCCAGAATGCCTTGCAGCCAGCCAATCCGCAGATAGCCATCCCCTGTGATGTCACAGCCCTATAAAACCCTCATCCCGTGAGGTCTCCGCTATTGTCCTGTCAGCTGAGCATAGGGAGAGATGTGGAAAGCACTCATGTGCTAGGGACAGTGCTGCTGAAAACGATTAATAGAAGAATATTAGAGAGGGAGAGTGCAGGGAGACTTATTATGTGTCAGTTTTATTTATTCCTACATTTATTTATTCCTACATCATCCATAAATGTAATTTAATACCAATAAGATGGAAGTCTTTATAATTCCAGTGCCAGTGTGCCAACCAACACCATCCAGTCTGCACCCCTTAGGCTACTTTCACACTTGCGTTCGGAGCGGATCCGTCTGGTGTCTGCACAGACGGATCCGCTCTTATAATGCATACGATGGGATGCGTTCAGAATGGATCCGTCTGCATTATATTTCAGAAAAAATTCAGACGGATGGTTAGTCAGACGGATCCGTCCAGACTTTACATTGAAAGTCAATGGGGGACGGATCCGTTTGAAATTGAGCCATATTGTGTCATCTTCAAACGGATCCGTCTCCATTGACTTACATTGTAAGTCTGGACGGATCTGTTTGGCTCCGCACGGCCAGGCGGACACCCGTTCGGGTGTCCACCTGCTGAGCGGAGCGGAGGCCAAACGGTGCCAGACTGAGGCATTCTGAGCGGATCCGCATCCACTCAGAATGCATTGGGGCTGTACGGATCCGTTCGGGGCCGCTTGTGAGAGCCTTCAAACGGAACTCACAAGCGGAACCCCGAACGCAAGTGTGAAAGTAGCCTTAGAGTGGGCCAGGTCTTATTGAAGACCATCCTCATCTTTTGCTGGCTTTACTTCTTCCAAATCATACTTCAAAGTCTCCATGTCCTAGAAAAGTCAGTAAGATGCAGAGAGAGGAGGATCTGGATGATCCTGAAGACATATTCTCATCAATATTAGATGATGTGGAAAAGGAGGAAAAGCAGCTGGCAGAAGAAGCCAGCAAGGGAGCCCACCTGTAGGGCAAAATATTCTGTGTTTACTGTCAAATAACTTGCAGGAGATTGCAGGCCAGATCAGCAATAATGTACATAGTCCCCCCACCCAACCAGCCAAACCCCATACCAGCAACAGCCCCTGTTTAAAGGTGCTGCGTGACCATTAACAATGAAGAAGGACCATATAGTGTGGTCTTCATTATTAAAGGCAGCTGCAGGCTAATTGGCAGCCCGGTTCTTCAATGCAGCATGGTCGCTTCGTGTGGCCGTACCCTAAGGCAGAGTGGCCTGGGTTTACCTGATTTATAGCAATTCATGACAAAATAAGTCGTCATGAATCAAGTTTCTTGGCTAACTTAGGAAAAGATGCTGAATGGAATTGTTCAAATCTTTGCTCATCTCTAGTGGATGATGCAGAGAGATATCTCCCAAGAAAGAGAACCATCTCACCAGTGCCAACTATTAAAATGAAGACTATTTAGAAAGTTATTTAATTTTGTATTTATTAAGCTAATGAACTCTATACAACACCCTTCTGTCATTGCCCCCTTCCCCCTGCTCGCGAAGTGTCTGTCTGGCTGCCATAGTCACTGAAACTCAATTCATTGTGCCCGATATGATGACTCTTGTGTGTTTACCAACCAAGTGTGTGAATGTCACTGCTGTTTCAGGACTGCTGAGAAAAAGCTGTGGCACCCTATTGAGCTTTCACTCTGCTGATCGTTGTACCAGAAGAAACCTCACCAATCATTCACTGATTAAGTTGTTGCTCCAATGACCTGGTATACCCCAGACTTCTTTAACTATCTAACAAAACCTTTTTATTCATTCTGGGACATGTACTGTTAGGTCTGATGTAAGGCACCAATGCATATGAAGACATCACAGGTATGAAATGCCTCATGTTTCACTCTTAAGGCCACATAATGGGCTGTGATGTTAGAACTGGTGAGCGCAGGTGAATGTCACTAGAGGTGCCAGCACTATAAATTAATGGCTAGGACCTGCAGCTGTTGTAGCTACACCCTTAAGCAGGGTAGCCCATACTCATAGCTTGATGTTTTCCTTTTAAAGTGTATTTGTAATTTCAAAAACTGTTTAACATGTCACAGTGACATGTCAGATGTTTTGATCAGTAGGGGGTCTGGGTGCCGAGACCCCATTGATTGCTTAAATGAGGATACAGAAACGCTCCGCTCAGTGCTGTCTCTCTTCACCAGCTGAAAGAGGGTTCTGGGACAAATCAAAATCTTTTTGAAATGACAGCTACACTTTAGGGCTTTATACTGTACTAGACATTAAGCCCGTTACAATAACAGGCGCTAGAACAGTAGTGCATAAACATTAGTAGGAACAGTCTATATTAAATGGCAAGGAAACTTGACCACACTGACTGGTGGCTGTGGCTGGTGACCAAGACTGGTGGCTGTGGCTGAGATTGCTGGCTGTGGCTTGTGGCTAGGACTGCTGGCACTGAGTGCTGGCTGTGGCTGAGACTGCAGACTGTGGCTGAGACTGCTGGCAGTGGCTGGTGACCAAGACTGGTGGCTGTGGCTGAGATTGCTGGCGGTGGCTTGTGGCTGAGACTACTGGCACTGAGTGCTGGCTGTGGCTGAGGCTGCTGACTGCGGCTGAGACTGCTGGCACTGACTGGTGGCTGTGAATGAGACTGCTGGCTGTGGCTGAGACTGCTGGCACTGACTGGTGGCTGTGGCTGAGACTGCTGGCTGCAGCTTGTGGCTGAGACTGCTGGCACTGAGTGCTGGCTGTAGCTGAGAATGCTAGTGCTGACTGGTGGCTGAGACTGGCGGCTGTGGCTGAGACTGCTGGCACTGACTGGTGGCTGAGACTGGTGGCCGAGACTAGTGGCTGTGGCTGGTGACCGAGACTGGTGGCTGCGGCTGAGATTGCTGGCTGTAGCTTGTGGCTGAGACTGCTGGCACTGAGTGCTGACTGTGGCTGAGACTGCTGACTGCGGCTGGTGGCTGAGACTGCGGCTGGTGGCTGAGACTGCTGGCACTGACTGGTGGCTGTGGCTGAGACTGCTGGCTGCAGCTTGTGGCTGAGACTGCTGGCACTGAGTGCTGGCTGTAGCTGAGACTGCTGGCACTGACTGGTGGCTGAGACTGGTGGCTGTGGCTGGTGGCACTGACTGATGGTTGAGATGGCTGAATGACATGTTCATATAAACCTCAGGATCAAGCAACAGGAAGGGTTAAAAGAGTACATGACTGTAATAAAAACATAGTAGAACCGCGCTCCAGTGGTTCCCCAGATGTCTATCATGGAAAAAACCCTTTTAGAGATGGCACAGCAGAGACATCCCATGCACAGCTGAGGACAGTGAATAGCTGAAGCGGTGACCTGTCAAAGAACATCATTACTACAGCCAAGAGGATGACATCAGCAGCAGAAGGATCGGCGCACAGCGCTCAAAGAAACAAGGAAGAAAACAAGTGACTATCCATTGATTTGTTATTTTAGGCTATATTTGCCCAAGTTTTTATAGAACTGGAACAACCCCTTTAACAAATTACTTACTGAATTAGTGACTCATTATTGTCACCTCTCAGGAGATGCTGTAGAACCAAACAACTGCAATTAAATTGTTACATTTAATAAATATGTATATGCATTTCACGTCTTAACCTTATTTACATGGGGCAGTAGCAAAATAGAAATCTCTAAAGGCCCCTTTACATGGACAAATGATCTGGGCAATTATAGGAATAGAACATTCCTAGGAATGCTTCTTCCTTATAATTGCCCTGTGTAAAGGTGTCACTGACAGCATGGCTGATGTGGTCACCTAAATCATCATTTCTGGGCAGTAGATTGTGCTATGTAAATGGGGATCTGCTTCCCAGAAACAATTATTCTCTATGGGGATGACATGTAAATGCAGTTTTCATCTCCTCTGATGAGGAGGCAATTATCGGGAATGAATGGATCTTTCTGGATAATTTTCTGCTGTATTTGCCCATGTTATCGGCCATGCCTTCACATGCGGCAGATCTTGTAACGAAAAATATATCAACCTGAAAAACAGTTCCATTCATATGAATGGGGCATGCAGAAATCTTGGGTTCAGGGGTTGGGATCACTGGATGATTCTCTGTTACTGTGGTGGGCCAGTTTTTGGAAAAATGGAAGCCATGTGTAATGACCGGCGTCACGCACAGGGAGGAAAAGGGAAAGCCCTGCCCAAGGGAGAGGGAAAGGTGGTGACCCCTGACTCACCTTGCGGCTGGCACCTGACTGCCCTGACGTCCCTAGACGGGTTCCTCACCCGTGCGGCGATCACGTGCCTAAACCCTGGCTTTCCCTAAAATGAGCCCTAGATAGTGGGATCGCTAGTCCGCACCACTGACACTAAGAGGAAAACACCAGGGAGAGGACAGACAATACAGACAAATACATAAACCCAGTTGGGCGACCACAGCAGACCACAAAGGTCCAACAGGGATCCGGAGGGAAACGTTCTGGACCAACAACCAGAGAACGCAGGAACACAACTCCAGTGGGTCAGTATAGAAGTCCAGGCAGGAAGCTCTATATCTGGCAACCACACAAGTGTGAGAGGGGAATATAAGGAGGTTGGGAGTGCTGGACAAGGAACAGCTGAGGAGAAGGAGCTACGGATCCCTGAGTGAGCCAAAAAGGGTTTGTAAAGCAAACCCAGAAAGCTACCATAAGGAAAACAGCCCTATCTTACTACATAGAGCGCGCAGCCAACCACTGCGACTTCCTGACCCCGGGTATAAGAGAGTCAGGTGTGGTTCTTGACACCCTCGTTACACCATGATTGCTAGTGCGAACAAGTATTATTTTTTTGTTAATATTTTTATTAGCAGTAGTTTTAGGCTATGTTCCCTCTGATGTCAAAGCTTTTGTTCATGCTAAATGCTATTATGATGTGTCAGGTCCATGGGTGTAGCTATAGGGGGTGCAGAGGTAGCAGTCGCTACCGGGCCCAGTAGCCTGAGGGGCCCAAAGACTCTTGTGCCGCATAAGAAGACACCTAGTCAAGTTACACCTCTGCCTGAAGAGAAGAGGCTAGGTCAAAATTTTGGAATTGGGAAGGTGGGGTGCTGTTTCAGTTTTTGCCTCCGGCACCATGAAGTCTATGTGCTTCGCTGCCTCTCTCCACAAAGCACAGAGGGAACGGGGGTCCAAGCTGAACTCTTTCACCAGGGCCATGAGCCTTTACTACGCCCCTTAACAGATCCAAACAACTGCCAGACATCAATGACTTATAATGGGGTCTGCTGGTGGTCTGCCCAAGATTCTATAGTTTTGACTGCACTATTCACACATGACTTCACACATGAATTTGCTTTGGTGTTTATTATCACAAAAAAATCCTGTGTTTTATGAATCTATGAGTGGAGTTTTTTTTTTCTTAGGCCTCTTTCACACAACCGTATTTTTTTTCCGTTTTGCGGGCCGTTTTTTGCGTTCCGTATACGGTCCGTATACGGAACCATTCATTTCAATGGTTCCGCAAAAAAAACAGAATGTGTTCCGTATGCATTCCGTTTCCGTATTTCCGTTTTTCCGTTCCGTTGAAAG
This sequence comes from Bufo gargarizans, assembly GCF_014858855.1. Taxonomy (NCBI): domain Eukaryota; kingdom Metazoa; phylum Chordata; class Amphibia; order Anura; family Bufonidae; genus Bufo; species Bufo gargarizans. The sequence goes on along the minus strand of NC_058080.1, from coordinate 460,159,983 downwards.
ATAGAACATGTCCTATATTTGGCCGCAAATCACGTTCCGTGGCTCCATTAAAGTCTATGGGTCCGCAAAAAAACTGAATGCATACGGAAATGCATCCGTATGTCTTCCGTATCCGTTCAGTTTTTGGCGGAACCATCTATTGAAAATGTTATGCCCAGCCCAATTTTTTATATGAAATTACTGTATACTGTATTTGCCATACGGAAAAACTGAACCACAACGGAAGCAAAAAACGGAACAACGGATCCGTGAAAAACGGACCTCAAAACACTGAAATGGACATACTGTCGTGTGAAAGAGGCCTTAACGTGGGTGAATTGTGTTTCTTATGGCTTTTTTGAAAATATCTTTTTGGTTTTGCCTCAAAAGATGCACCAATAAAAGCTATAAAACATTAATGTAAAAAATGGAAAACACCTTTAAAAATAAGCCTAAGGCCTCTTTCACACGAACGTAAGGGCTACGTGCAATACACGGGTCACCAGCCGTGTGCATTCGGCATCACGGATGCGGACCCATTCACTGGAATGGATCCGCAAATCCGGAGGTGCGGAACGGAAGCACGGAACCCCACAGAAGCACTCTGTATTGCTTCTGTGGGGTTCCGTGTTCAGTTTTGTGCTTCTGTTCCACAAAAAGAAAGAAAGTGTTCTATCTTTTTGCAGAACGGCCGGATCGCGGACCCCATTCAAGTGAATAGGTCTGCTATCCACATGCGGCTGCCCCACAGTCGGTGCCCGTGCATTGCAGAGTGCAATTTGCGTTCGTGTGAAAGAGGCTTTAAAGAGATAGAACACCGCTGTGAACACAGCGTTAGAAAGTCACCTGGTTAGATACGCTGTCTAGTCTAACCTGTCATTTTGGTCAGGTTTTAAGGTACCTTAGGCAAATTGGTTTTAGGGAACAGTAAATCAAAGTAAACCTGCTTCCTGCATGTGTTGGAATGTGAAATAATTACGGTCATTCATTTAATAGACGACAGTTTAGCAGCTACTCCCTTAATGCACAAATTAGTTTGATAGGTAAAGAAATAGCTGTATAATTATAAGCTTTGATCATAATATCATGGGGATCATTAAGAATGAGGTTTGTAGAGAACAAAAAAAAGTAACAAAAAAAGTATAAATTAGACCTACCTAATTGTTGTCAATCATAAACCTTTTCAAATTCAAACATAGTTTTTTACATTTTTGTTGCAAAAATGCCAATTCCAGATGTTAGCTGAAAGGGAATGGGAATTATGAAACACAGGACACACAAGTGTTTCTATTATAGTGGCGTTTCTGTAAATTGCAGGGCATTTTTTGTGTTAATGGCACTCTTATTTTAACGTGGCATGTTGTAGCAATTGTAGCAATGATGGTTTTTTTCAGGCTTTTTTCAAACCTTTCTCTATAGAAAAAATAGGCAACTAACACTTGAAGATAAAAACGCTACAAAAAAAAAAAAAAAACATAAAAACAAATGTGATCTTTTTAGCAGCAAAAAAAGCCCGTGAAATAACCCTAAAGGGATTATCTGGTTTGGACAGCCTCTCTTCAGACAGCAAACTCTCAAACTGAAGGCTGGTTGAGGATTTACTGGGAATATAGAACTTATTGTTTGCCATAGAATAAGATAGATAGGATATACAGAGACAGAAAATAAAATTAGGTGAGCACAGGTTACCTGACGTGCTGTCAATGTACCGACCTATTGCAGACAGCAGAGGGCAGTGATGAGCAGTAAAGTAGGGAGGCAGCGTCAAGTAGAAGAAACTGCATGTGTGCCATACGGTACATGTGCTGCAGATAGAAATAACGTAGTCTTTTCCTGTGATCATGTCTGTAAGAGGAAAAAGGATTCAAAATTAGGTATCTGTCAAAATGTCTGTATCTGCCAGGTGTTAGCCAGAGAGAGCAACAGCAATGCACAGGGAGATCAAGCATGCTGTGCAGTTAAGGTCGCCACCTTTCCCAACAAAAAATAGTGTCCAAGTTTACTCGGTTAAAAAGAGGGTGTGAGTTTGGGGTCATGGTGATATTTGGCACTAATGGTTTGATCATATTTAGAATTTTTTAAATAAAACAAATTTTCCTGTTGTTTTTAAAGGGAATTGCAGTGACTTGATTACATGTCCTCGGGTCACTGCACAACCCCTTTAATCTAAAATGCTGTGTCAACCTATTGTGTGAACAGGTATAATGAATGAATCAATCTTAAGTAGAAGATAAGTCCACCTTGCGCTCCCTACTGGTGGGTCTGTGAATAATCAGTAGAAACTGACTCCGCTGCTAAGTGTCGGAAGGAGCTGTTGTCCTCCTTCAATTTCAAGATGAAAGGAATACTGAAGTCACCCAAAAGGTAACGTAGGACACCAGCGCTGGAATAACAGAGCCCAACCACTGCCACTTTCTATGTCTGGATTAGTGCAAAAGTATTGGTATGAGGAGGAGAGGAAAGGGGCAGATGGTGGGATTGGAACGAAAAAAAATATGTAAATATATGGTAGAGAGAGAGGCTGCCTGATGCACTGGTCTAGTCTGTTATATTGAGTTCAGGGAAAAAAGGCAGGTTCAAGCAAGGATAATTCTCACAGTGTGCGGTGTATAATACAATGTATAATTTATACCTGATAGGATCCTACCTGATGACAGTCTGTATTATGTCCTCTCCGGTTAGTTTCTTTCTTTTTAAAGTCCAATAGATGTGCTGTAAAAAGTCCGTCCTGTGTGCTCACCTTCTAGCACAGACGCTGCCCCGGCCGGAAGCAAGCGTGGTGCGAGGGAGCTGGTTGTTACCGTCGTCCTGGAGACCACTGCGGTGACGTCACCTGTATAGGTACTGTAGCCGTCGTAGGACAAAAACCTCCAACGCGTTTCGGAGCCTATCGGGCTCCTTCGTCAGGGAGTGGTGAATGAGTTCTAATGGTGAAGATAATAATCACAAAGCCAAGAAAAAGCCATCCGCTCCACCAGGGGTGTTGCTAGGGTCTCAAAAGATCCGGGGCCCAAGCCCCAATGCATATGGCCCAGTTCTCTAAGTCCCCCCCCCCCACACACACACACACACACCCCGCATTTTGCTCTACTTGCTACTTCTAGGTGTAGGTCTTCTCCGTCATCATCTTCTCCATTTGGTCCGTACAACTTCTTTCAGCCGCGCCTCGTCTGCAAAGTGTGACACAAAGACATCTTAGGTTCCTCACATTTCTAACATCATCACCACAGCCTGAAGTCCCCACTGTGTTATCCTGCTGTTTGCTGTACCCCCCAATATCCCCAAATACTATCCTGAAGAAAAAGGAGTGCCCCCCATAGCAATAGTGCTCCTCATAGTCCCACCAATAGTAATTCCCTCCTAGAATGCTCTCATTAGTAATATTGCCCCCTACAGTGCCCCCAACAGTGATAATGCTCCCCAAGAGTGCCTCCATTAGTAGAAGATCCCTCCAGTATTAATAATACCCTCACACAGCCCCCAGTAGAAATTAGGCCCCCCTATTGTTCCCCCGGTGGTAATAAAGCTATCTACAGACCCCTCAGTAGTAATAAGGCCCCATAGTGCACTCAGTAGAAATAAGGCAGATCTATAAGTCCCTCCTATAGAGCCCCACGTAGTAATAAAAGTGCCTACAATGTCCCCTGGATTTATAATACCCCCACAATGCCCCGAGTATTTATACTGCCCCCTACTGTTATAATGCTCACCCTAAAGTGCCACCAGTGTTTATAGTGCCCCCTGCATTTATATTCCTTCATCCACCTTACAGTCCCAGGTAAATAACATCACACCATCTCTCCTGCCCCCTCCAAAATGCAGTCCTATGTAAATAACATCACTCCCCTCCCTTCAGCCCCTCCAATATACAGTCCCATGTAAATAACATCACCTCCTCCCCAGCTGCCTTCAACATACAGTCCTGAGTAAATAATATCACCCCCTCCCCAGCTGCCTCCAACATGCAATCCCATGTAAACATCACCCCCTCAACATTCAGTCCCATGTAAATAACATCATTCCCCTCCACCAGCCACCTTAAACATACAGTCCCATGTAAGTAACATCGCCCCATCAACATTCAGTCTCATGTAAATAGCATCACTCCCTCAGACCCCTGTAACATTCAGTCCCATGTAAATACCATAATCCCCTCTCACAGCTGCCTTAAACATACAGTCCCAAGTAAATAGCATCACCCTGCCCCAGCCCCCTCCAACATTCAGTCCTATGTAAATTACATCACTCCCTCCCCCAGCCCTCTCCAACATACAGTCCCATGTAAATAACATCACTCCCTCCTACAGCCACTATCATCATACAGTCCCATGTAAATAACATGACCCCCTCCCCAGCCACCATGAACACACAGTTCCATGTAAATAACATCCCTCCCTTCAGCCCTAACATACAGTCCCAGTTAAATAACCGCAACTCCCAGCATTGTTTTGTCTCTCCCTTCACTTACCTCTCCTCATGTAGCAGACATCACCACAGCTTCTTCCCCCAGGACATCACTGCCATCCTCTCCTACACTGGTCACATGATGGTGACATCATTGCAGGTTCTTCTCAACCACTGCCTGTTTTACTTGGTCACATGACCTGTGATGTCATCACAGGTCCTTCAGCTCTTCCAGTGCATTAGATTCATTTGTACAGTTGTATCTAGCAGGCAGGCAGGAAATTCGGGGCCTGGGACAAAAGATCAGGGACTTAGCAACGCCCCTGCCCTTTACCCATTTCACTGCTGCCCCTGAACCATGCATCCCTAGGCAGGAGCCCAGTTTGCTCTTAGGATACTTTCACACCAGCGTTATTCTTTTCCGGTATTGAGTTCCGTCATAGGGGCTCGATACCAGGAAAAAAAAAGGCTTCAGTTTTATCCTAATGCATTTTGAATGGAAAGCAATCCGTTCAGTATGCATCAGGGTGTCTTCCGTTCCATCCCTTTTACGGTATTTGGCCAGAGAAAATACCGCAGCATGCTACAGTCAAAATTCTGGAACACTTGCCAGAATGCCAGATCTGGCATGAATTCCCATTGGAATGTTTTAAAGCTGGATCCGGTACCAAGTGTTCCGGAAAATCTGCGCATGTGCAGACCTTCAAAAATGCGAAAAAAATAAATACCGGATCTGTTTTTCCAGATGACACTGAAGAGACAGATCCAGAATTTCAATGCATTTGTCAGACGGATCCGCATCCGGATCCGTCTAAAAAATTATACCCTTTTGCATACGGATTATCGGATCTGGCATGCAGTTCCGTCGCTGGAACTGCCTGCTGGATCTTCACAACGCAAGTGTGAAATTACCTTTAGTTTATCACACTGGTTTGCTCTGTAAAAGTAATAGAAGACAATGGTTTCTCAGTCAGTGAGAGAAAAATGACTGTTCTGATGTAAGCCTTCTCCATCTGTCCTACCTTTCTAGTGATGGTTGCTATTACCGCAGAAGTGCTCCACAGGTTTTACACTAACAATCCAGTATGGACTGGAGGACAGTGTAAGTGTGGGTTCACATCACGTTTTTCTCATCCATTTAACGTATACAAAAACGTATACGTTAAATGGATGCCTCAGATAGACACCATACACTGGCATCCATTCACCGTAGAGTTCCATTGTAAAAAAAAAAGTATATGTTAACGTATAGTTTTTCTTTTTACCGGATTCTGCATGATAGAAAAGTGTGGTGTGCTGCGTTTTTGTATCCTTTTCTTTTCCAACACATACGTTAAACAGTTGGGAAAAACATGATGAGAGCCCACCCTAACATGGAGTCTATACTGATACGTATGTGACTAATCTGATACTGTTACCCAGACTTTTATAAATGTCTGGATTGTGGTGTCAACAAAACAGCCTCATTAGGCGCAGAGGGGATTAGGCGACGAGTGGTTGTCATCACATTGCTCATCTGGAAAAAAAAAGACCCCCATATGTGGCCATCAGAGAGATTACATGCAAAAAAGCCCCTGTTAGGTTTTGCTCACATACTGTATGTAGTGGAGGATCCGTTGGGAGCTTCCATTGCAGATTCCAGCAAAAATATGGGACAGAAGAGCGTAGCATGCTGCATTTTCTTGTTAGGTAAAATGCTGGATTTTCAAATGGAAACCAGAGCCTATTAAAGTCTCTGCTTTGATTTGGAAGAGTTGGTGTGTGGACCTTACATGTGTTCCTGCTTATCCATTTTCTATAAGATAAGTTGTACTGCTCTTTGTATTTGGTTGTTTCCTTGTGCTTATTTTTTCTAGGCCTCAGGGAGACACTAGTTCGTTCACCTGGGAAGGAACCAGTAGTCTCATTCCCTGTCACTACCTCTAGGGCATTGCAGGGCTCCTAGGGTGTAGGTTCCGGCGTATGTATTTTGCCACCTTCAGGGTCTATACATACTGACAGGAGTCAGGGCCAGTTCTAGGGGTTTCCTAGGAGGTGACCTTTCCCCTCTCCCTAGCCTTGAGGCCTAGTTCTTTGTCTTTTCCCTTCAGTTGTCATTCTGGCGTCCCTCCCCTCCCCATTATTTGCGACATTATCACAACCACCCATAAAAAAAAACACGCCATTTTGCAATGGATCCTATTTCTGTACTGGTCGGACAACTCCAGGGGGTATCTGACCTCCGCACGACTGTCTCACAGATCCAGAGACCACAGGCGGCTGGTTCCAGCGGGAACCAGGCCTGCCCTGAACCCAAGGTGGCTCTTCCGGACAGATTTTATGTGGGACGTGACAATTTTAGTAGGTTCAGGGAGTCGTGCAAATTATATTTTAAATTGCGTCCACTCTCTTCTGGGGATGAGAGTCAAAGATATAATCATTTCTTTGCTAAAAGGTGACGCTCAGTCTTGGGCTTTTTCGTTGCCGGCTGGATCACAGTCCCTCCAGTCAGGTAGATTAATTTTCCAGAGCTCTAGGGCTTATCTATGATGACCCAGATCGGATCTCCCTGGTTCAGACCAAGTTGCGTGGCTTACGGCAGGGAGGGCGTTCTGCGGCAACCTATTGCTCTGAATTTAGGAAATGGGCTACGGATACGGAGTGAAATGATCCAGCTCTCCGTTGTCAATTCTGTCAAGGGCTTACCGAGAGCCTGAAGGACACGAATATCCCGAGTCATTGGAGGCGGCTTTGTCCCTTGGTGTACGTATTGATAGACGATTGAGGGAAAGATCTAAGGTTCCTCACACTCAGGACGTACTATCATATAAGGTGGCAGCCTCTTCCGACACTTTGGGTAAAGAGACACTTCCGCAGACTTTAAAGATTCATAATGTTTTCCACAAATCATTACTGAAGAGATATGTCGAACCTGCTGAGCCGTCCTCCCTGCCACCCCCTCCTGTCAGGGTGGACGGTAATCTCAAATTTCAGATCACCAGTATAGTGGACTCCCGAATTCTCCGTAGATCCCGCCAGTATCACGTTCACTGGAAGGGTTACGATCCAGAGGAGAGAATGTGGGTTCCAACAGCCAGTCACGTTAATGCCAGTTGCCTTGTGAAAGCCTTTCACAGGGCTAATCCAGATAAGGTTGGTCCTTGGTGTTTGGAGGTCACCCGTAGAAGGGGGGGGGGGGGGGTACTGTCACGGTACCTTCTGTGACAGAGGTTAGAAGATCTGAGAAACTGACTGCACGTGAGGTTAACTGACAGTCTCTTTGATCTAAAATGACAAATTACTGGAAAAAGTGTACTTTTCTTCATCATGACCCAATTCTAATACATTTTATGAAACACCTGTTGGATTTCACTGCCCACTTCAGCCACAGGTAAATACTATGAGATGCACCACCTCTTACAAGAAAACAATTGTGCCATGTACTTACATTAATGTATGATACGCCATGTTTGAAATGTAGCGGGATAAGTTACATATGTGCTGTGTGAGTCTTATACTGCTAGGGTACCAAAAGGGAAGGTACTGCACTAAGGAGGGTAAAGCACCCTATGTACACAGGGCCTGGATATAGTTGCCTAATGGTGGGAAATGTCGCAGGAAGTCTCTGAGGCAGTTATACATCTTGGGCAGGATTTGATGGATATTGTAGATTTACTTCACTGGTAAAAACATACTGCATAAATGGGATTTAATATACTGTATAATGCATTATGATATAAATATATGCTCTGTAAATTGCTGTGTTATAGGCATGTGTTACGGATCATGTATACAGATAATGGTCGTGGAACCATTGTCCATTTGATATTGGGCCAAACCCAAATTATTCTGGTGCCTCCCCAGTATTCACCTTCTATACAGGAATGTGGACTTTGCTGAAGGTTAGAGACAAGACCACTACCTCCTGGGATGGTCTCGGTATACTTGGCAGCCGACCTTCAGACTCCGGAACTGTGGTGCAAGCACCAGGACCACAGGCATGGCATGATACAGAACCAGAGCACAGGCAAATCCAAGAGAAACACAAATGCAGGCAACAGACAAGACATAGACCACAGGCAGATTAACAAATCAGGAACCCAAACACACAGACTATATGCACTAGGAGACAGGGATTACAGAATGGACTAATGAAACTAGGACTCTGTACAGGCATAGCAGACTTGGCAAGATGGACATCAGGAACTGGAACATAGTTCAGCCATAGCAGATATGGCAGAACATGCACTAGGACACTCAGACAGACTGAAGCTCCATAAACACTAGGGCAGTGGTGGTGAACCTATGGCACGGGTACAAGAGGCGACATTCAGAGCCCTTGCACCCTGGAAAAAGTCTATGGTGTACCAATATGCCTTACACTTGTCCTGCAATTCATCAGCGCAGGCGCACTATGAACCGCACAGGCAGCTCACTGAATGCAGACAGGCTTTTATAGTTAAATGGTAAAGTACATTGAAGATATACTCAGGTTGGTATTCAGGTTAAATTGATGTGTTGGCATGTTGCGGTAAATAAATGGGTTTTGGGTTACAGTTTGGGCATTCGGTCTCTAAAAGGTTTACCATCACTGCACTAGGGCACTTGCTATGACAAGGACACAGACAGATTCCAAACTGATCAAGGCAAGACATGGTACAACAGACAAGAAAGACATGGCATGACATGAATGCAAAAACTTGGCAGGTCATTGCACTCAAGAAACAAATCCAAAATTTACACAAAACTCAGGAGCTAATAAAGCATACTGAAACAAGCAAAAGAGGCATTAACCCCTAAAAGGCACACAGAAGGAAATACAAACACAATAGACCTCTTCACACCACAAGTATCCACAGCCAGTACGCACCATATGGCATCCAGCCCACTCAGCATACAGTGGTACACCGAGAAGTATTTGTGGCGAGTACACACAAGACAGAGATGATGTGCACTACCATACCGACATATGACCCTAGATACACAACTATGCATCACCGAGGTTAAGCTGCCATCTATTGACCAACTGCATTAAAGTTTTTAGTCATCCGATTTGATTCACATAAGGTCATTATGCTTTGATGTTATATGGAGTGCATATGGCAATGGGATTATAAATCGAACTACAAGAAATCCACATTTCCATAAACAGGAGTGCCTGAGAGTGAGATGAAGCTGTCGCTGGAAACAAAGTCAGCATAATTCATCCAAACTAGCAAGATAGTGGAGGTGACTGGTATTAGTAATAAGGGTACAACACGTCAGCGACTAAATAGGGCATCATTTTTACCCCAGAGCAGGGTACTTGCAAATTGTTCTTTTTTTTGTTATTTAATCTGTTCATACTTTGTATTATGCTTTGTATGTATTCCCAAAAGTGGTCCGTAGGTGGCACTGTTTAGTTAATTATACCCTGACTCAGCAGAAGAAATTAGGCTGCCCATGATCTCAAAGCTGTGCGTATTAGTAAGGTATTCGCTGTTTATGGCTGTAGACTTTGTTGCTTGTGGAAACATTAACCGTTATCAGCACCTTTCACACTTATATAACAGTTTGGCTGACCGTTTGATGACATGCATACCTTGGTTCGTAAATTGCAGAGCAGATTGTGAGACTTTTTCCACGTGTATGGTTTGTAGTCCCTGGTGCCTACCACACTTTCTTGCTATGTGTGTGGATAGTTTGCAGTCTGGGATGCCTACCAAATTTTTTAGAGTTTTACATGTCTGTGATCATCTTGTAAAGGTTGCAAAGTGTTTAGAAGGAACTTAGGGGGGTATTATCTCTCCTTAGGAAGAGAGCGTCTAAATCAGTGTGAGGAGACTTATAGGCCATACTCTGGAATTCTGTGAGGAAAGGGATGCAAATGAGCTCTTAACAAGCTCTGCCTCTAATGCCACCAGATGTAAGGCAGCTATCCTATAAAAGTCAATGTTCAGCTCTTTAACTAAGCCTTGAGACATGACTTGGATATTAAATAAGCGAGCACCTCATCTGCAGACAGCTGTTTCGGGGTGATTGCCCCTCATCAGTGCAGAGCAGAGAGTATTGGCTTGACTGTGTACTCTTTGCTCTGCACTGATGAGGGGCAATCACCCCGAAACAGTTGTCTGCAGATGAGGTGCTGGCTTATTTAATATAGTCATGTCTCAAGGCTTAGTTAAAGAGCTGAACATTGACTTATAGGATAGCTGCCTTAAATCTGGTGGCATTAGAGGCAGCGCTTGTTAAGAGCTCATTTGCATCCCTTTCCTCCTAGAAGGAACTTAGGCACTACTACTTCTATTATCATCATTGTTGCTGCCTGCCTAAATGCAGCTATTGGGAAAAGACTGCATTGTGACTTGCTATCATTGGATGGACTACAACTCCTAGTCTGCACTTTAGTAAGGAGAGACTTGTTTATTCTCTACAGTTGACCTGGTTACTGACTTCAGCATATGCCAACCAGTGCACAAAAAAGAAAAAAAGAAAAAGGGAAGAAATGTCATTAGGACATAGTAAATCAGGAATGTCACTTAGATGGAACGTTTAGTGTTGACGTCAACTAAATAGTGACTTGATGTTAAGTAGAATTTCAATCATAAATGTTCCCACTTTGTGGGGAAAATATCAACCGATTGCAGGTATATATACTTTGTAATAAAACTTGATAGTTCCATCTAAGTGACATTCCTGATTTACTATGTCCTAATGTCATTTCTTCCTTATTTTTTTTCTTTTTTGTCCTGAACAACATTTCAGTGCACTGAATTTGTATGCATAGTTTACCTAGTGGTTTTCCTGTTTGTGAGATAACCTTATGCATACTGATCAATCTACAATTGTGTATCTTTAGATATTATTGTTTACTTTTATATCCAGCTTTACTGTATTACATATATTCAGCGTACACTGAACACCTTATATATCTTATTTGCCCACAGCACTGAATATATTCAGCTTATTTATAGCCTTGTACCCAGCCTCCGTTTAGAACTTATTTTAGTGTCCCACTAGGTAAATGTGGGCACTACACAAGGGTCAATTGGGCCACGTTGTTCCCCTCCTTCTGTGGGACAGGGTCATTGTATTTTATATGATGCTTTTATGTGTATTTTTCCTGTTTTCACCTGTGCCAGGCCTGTTAGGGGTAGTTCCTCCTCCTAGACAGTAGAGGGAGCTAGGGAACCCCTTAGTATATATAGTCAGGTCCAGCTCAGGGGGAGTCAGTCTGTGTGTAGTCAGAAGTCAGTGTGGACTTTAGCCAGAGGACAGCTGAGGAGCAGCTTCTGACATACAGCTAGATAGCCCAGGCTGAGAAACCAAGTTCCCTTAAAGGTGCAGTGCAGAGCCAAGTTGTTTTCCAGCCGAACAGAGAGCTGAAGGGCAGAAGGATATTCTACAGCAAGGAGACATATACCAGAGGAAGGTTTCCTCTACCCAAGGATAAAGCCAGCAATAGGGCATACGGGCCTTGGAGTAAGTCAGACAGGAACTGAGGAAAAGTGCAGCCTGATCTGTAAGTGTTATTCCCTCTGAGTATCTTGCAAAGACTTTGCCTGCCGTTTTATATGAAGCCTGCCTGTATTCAACCTTTTTACATGTGGAACCAATCAAAGACTGTAAATAGTTGAACTGTTTCAGTAAAAGGATGTTCTGGTTCACTGCAACTTGTGTTCCTCAATTATTCCTACAATAAATTGGTGTGCCACCGTTACCGGCACTGGCGTCACGAACTTAAAGGGATCTTGCCACCAGCACATTAAACCTGCAACACCCAGGGCACCTCACCTACCATCCGGCCTGGTCCCTATACATAGAGAGTGCCCCAGAGGACCCCTGTGCCAGCCTCTCCATCACTGCTGTACACCTGCCCAGGGTATACATAAAAACTGTGAGTACCAAAAACACCCTCGGTTAGTAACTACCCCTGTGACCTCACCATTCGCCTCACCCTGCAGGGCTGCGTACTGCATTATCACTTTTACTTATTTGCAGCACCCAAGTGTATTTAGCTTGCATATAGCATTCTAATACATACCATTTTTATATATATAGCACTTTAGTGTATCCAGCCTGCATACAGCACTTTAGTTCTTGGAATCTATCAGCTATTTACCCAGCTACAGTAATATATATATCCAGCATGCTCACAACACCTGACTATCAACTATAAAATCATTTAACCAGTCTATCAAATAGTTTTTATACCAAAAGTATAAATAAATACATTTTTAAATACAACAACCTATTTCAGTTTATACCAGATGAGAGTGTGCCACCACAACTACTTTTTTACTGTTTAATTAAATACCCCAATGTCTCTGACTAAGGCCTCATGCACATGGCCTGGCGGGTCCGCAATACTCGGGCACAGGCAGTGTGCACCCCGCATCACAGACACTTGACTGGGTCCGTAATCCCGGAGATGCGGTGCGGAACAGTAGCATGGATCGAAATCCCATTGAAGCTCTACGGAGTATTTCCGTGGTGTTTCTGTCCATGCTTCAGCACCGCAAAAAAATAGAAGCCTGTGCACTCTTTGTGAGATGATAACCGCTGAGTCTGTTGCCTGTCAATAGACTGTTGTAGCTATAAGCTTGTTGCCCCATGAGACACTTGTAAAAACCTATAGTGGGGGTTGGGAGTGTGGCCAGGGGTTTGGCACTATAATTACTGAGGCCACAATGGGGGTAAATTGTACATAAGGGGGGAACTAAGAGGGCAATTACTTATACTGGAGGGCACTATGGGGAACATTCTTTATAATGGGGGATCTTTGGGGGACTTTTTTTTATACTTGAGGGCACTATAGGGGTCATTCTTTATACTGAAAGGCACTATGGGAGCCATTCTTTATACTGGGGGCACTATAGGGGCCATTCTTTATACTGGGGAGCACTAAGGGGGCCATTGGATGTCCAGGAAGCAATACGGGGACATTATGTATACTGAGGACACTGCAGGGGTTACATGCACACGACAGTAAAAAACGAATGAGTGATGGATGTTTATTTAACAACCATGACAAGTCCATTTTAAGAACAATGGTAGTCTATGGGGTTATTTACAGAGCTGTTTTTTTTTTATGGCTAGTGAATAACGGACGTAAAAGAATAGGACATGGTCTATCATGTCCGTTTTTTAACTGACAGACAGAACCACACAATTGAAGGTTTTTAGGGTTTGTTTCTCAGAAAGGCATCAGTAAAAAAAAAAACGGCAGTTAACAACTGACAGTTTAGGCTACTTTCACACTGGCGTTTCTGGGTCCGCTTGTGAGATCCGTTCAGGGCTCTCACAAGCGGCCCAAACTGGATCAGTTTAGCCCCAATGCATTCTGAATGGATAAGGGTCTGTTCAGAATGCATCAGTTTGCCTCCGTTCCGTCTCCATTCCGCTCTGGAGGCGGACAACAAAACGATGCTTGCTTACAATGTAAGTCAATGGGGACAGATCCGTTTTCACTGACACAATATGGTGCAATTGAAAATGGATCCGCCTCCCATTGACTTTCAGTGTAAGTCAAAACAGATCCATTTGCATTATCAGGAATAAAAAAATAAAATACAATTTTTGTTCATGGTAATGAAAACGGATCCGTTCTGAACGGATACAAGCGTTTGCATTATAGGTGCGGATCTGTCTGTGCAGATACCAGTACCAGACGGATCCACACCTAACGCAGGTGTGAAAGTAGCCTTATCTGTTTTTAACTGATCTTTTTTACTGTGCATGCAAAATGGCCCTTAAAAACTGATAAACCGCCAGGAAATGAATCACACACTGATGCAAAATGATCATGAAAACTAACATTTTATCTGTTTTAATCATCTTTTTTTTTTTTTTTTTTTTACTGTTGTGTGAATATACCTTAAAAATTACTCAACCCCCTGAACTAGAAGCCATTGCCCATGAGGAAAAATAATGCATACAATAATGAAGACAAATGATAAAATATTATTTATTGACTTATTTGTGTGGTATTATCCAATTTAGAAGTAGAGGATTTCAGCCTTTGTTTTGCTATGAAGCATATCTATTGGTTATTTTATATTTTTTTATTTTGTTGTGAAAAAGAAAATTAATGCAATATAACAATAATTTGCAGACGAAAATATATAATAAGTCTCTGATCTGTAAATATCTCCTTTAAGAATATTTAAAAATGTGTATAGAACAGTAAATTAATATTTTAATAAAAATTTATTATTCTTAACTCAAATAAACTGTTAGTTTAATTCTAGTTATTGCTAGTAAATGGAACCACACATCTTCCAGCCACATAAACAGCTTTGATGTTCCTGTCGTCACCTAAAGAAAATAAAAAATGATAAAGTAGACAATTCATGTGAAAAATACAGCAATTAATTCATATCAGTCATAGAACAATAATATTACTACATTGAACAATGTCCAAAAGTAAATTACATTCCCATCTGGCATAAATGAAAACAACTATACTACAACGTGGTTGTCTGAGATAATCAAAAATCCTGGTAAAGCCTTCCAACAGCTTGAAATAAATCATGTTATACTTACCCCTTTCTCCAGCACTGCTCTCTGCAGCACTGGTCCATTCTTCCTGCTGTGGCTTGTTTATAAGCTGCAGCGATAATGTGATGGTATATGGCATTTGACTGCTGCAGCCAATCACTGTCTTCAGCAGTCTACCACTGAGCGCTTGAGCAGTACACTTCCACTTCACCAGCATGTCCATTTTCGAGCAGGTGTACTGCATGTGACTGCTGCAGGAAATCACTGTCCTTAGCAGTCACATGCCATATATGCTAGCAACGCTGCAGTGGCCAATGTACTGAATGCAGCGGTCACTTGTATGTAGTGGAGTCCAGCCTTACCTTAGCTCAAATTATGTTACAGACTTTAATTCCTCATGAAACAAATTCAATACAATATTGCAAAATACTACCAAAACCATGTACAGTGGTGCTTGAAAGTTTACAAACGCTTCAAAATTTTCTATATTTCTGAATATATTTGACCTGAAACTACATCAGATTTTCACACAAGTCCTAAAAGTAGATAAAGATAGCCAAGCCAAATAAGTGAAAAATAAAATATTACACCTAGTCATTAATTTAATGAGTTAAGTAATCCAAAATCGCATGTCTGTGAGTGGAAAAAGTATGCAAATCTTTAGGCGACCTGTTTTATTTAAAGAACAGCGATTTATGAAAGTCTGATGTTCAAAGCACATGTTTGTGGAAGCATGAATGAACCAGTGGCGTAACTCTAAGGGGTATAAGATGAATAATGACATCCCACCCCTAAAACAGGCGTAGAAAATGATGAATGAGACAGGCCTGCTGACTCGTCCCCTTCTCTGCCCACATCACACCCACTTTTTTAGATCTTTGTGCCACAATCTGATGTTCAAAAACACACCGCACCGTCACATGTGTTATGCTTCCAAAAATTGTCCCTTATCGTTATGGAAAGGGTACAGATATAGTGGCATGCGGACGCAATAGTAGAGGCAGCAGAAGCAGCATAGCATGGAACATGCAAGGCAGTCGGCTGTCTATGGGTAGTAGTAGTAGTAATAGTAGTAGTGGTAGTAGTGGCAGATGCTTCGCGTTAATAGTCGTGGCCATGGCGATGTCACTCTGAAGTCACCTCTAAGTCATCCTGCTGCGACTGAGAGGAGGAGTGAGCCAACAAATCAACAATCTCATCCTCTTTCTCCTCCATAATATTGTGCCTTTCAGAAGCCAGCAAAGACAACATTGGCCTACTATGACTAATACTTCTGGCCAGATAGCTGGTGCTGCTACTACCCACATTCTGGGTCTTTTGTTTGGAACCTTTCAGTAGCCCTGACATATTTTGGCCTCAGAAAATATTGTGTGCTACCCTGTGTATTGATGCAGTAATCACATATATGATGGTTTTAATAATTTCAACAATCCCCCCAAAAAATTGACACTGTGTGGAGATAGAAATTAAGGTAAACGAATTTAGGCCTACATTTGTTAACGCCTACAGGTAAATTGCCCTAGCCGGTGTACTGATCAGCTATATGCTGATTTAATTAAATTCAACTAGTCCCCAAAAAAGTTAGACTGAAATGGAGGATTAAGGCTCCACACTCAATTTCACTTTAACATTAACAGGTAAATTGTTGCCCTAGTCTGAGTACTGTATTAGTTTACTCATCAGCTATATGCTGGTTTCATTAAATAGAACAAGTCCCCAAAAAATTTAATTCCAACCATGTGGATATAGAATAAACGGAAACGGATGATTGAGGCCTGCCTGATGCTCAATTTCACGTTAACACTCACAGGCAAACTGTTGCCCTAGCCTGGTGTCATGTTCTAGTGAGGATCAAACCAACCCCTAAAACATCTCTCAGGCATAATACACCAAAGCAGGGAGAGACAAGTCAAAGACCAATACGAATACTTTATTCACAGATACTAGATAACAGATACTGGTCACACCTCCAGGATGGTTCCAGTGCACTTGGCCTCTTACCTGCAGACTGATGGTGCAAGCACTAACGGTACACAGAAACAAGGACTGGAACCCAGGCACACAAACTGGAACCCAAACAACCGCACAGGACATAGTTCAGACAAAACAATGGCAACCAGAACACAAGCAGATGCCTGGACCCAATGTGAAGCAGATGAACGGCGGTCACAGGCAGAGCTGCTTACACAGACAGACAAGCAGATGCCTGGACCCCATGCGGAATGACATATGGCGGTCACAGGCAGAGCTGCCCACATAGGGAATCGGATGCCTAGACCCCATGCGGAATGACAAATGGCGGTCACAGGCAGAGGTGCAAATAGACTAGATGTTCTCCCTCCGGAGAACCCAAAAGCCCTCTCACCGAAGGCATAGACTCATACTAGCAGATGCCTGTTCCCCATGCAGAGTTAGTCCATGGGTGAACAGACAGAGCTGCACACAAGAGATAGAATCAGACTAGCAGATGCCTGATCCTCATGCAGAGTTAGTCCATGGGGGAACTGACAGCCACACAGACAGGGCAGATAAACTATCCCCAGGTCAGGTGCATAGCTCCTGCACCCAGCGAAGCTGGAGACAGACTGACTCAAACCCACAGCACACAGGATGTTATAACAGGGTAATTAGGTCATCGAACCATCCAGCTAACACATCTAGAAAGAACAGGGAACGTTAACCTCACCATAACCGAGACAACAGGGAGGGGAGCATGCAAGCACAAGGAGCAGTTCACACACAGGCTGCCGCAACTACACATAGGTCATAGCAACCAGCCTACATAGAATCCACCCCTGCCACAACGCCAGATAGCTATTAAAGCGAGTACGTACAGCAACCCGTGACACAGTGAATTACACTGTGACACTTGTGTACTGTTGTACTAATCAGCTACATGCTGGTTGAATTAAATTGAACAAGTCCCCCAAAAAATAAATTCAAAACAAATGGACAATTAAGGCCTGCCCGATTCTCAATTTCACATTAACACTCACATGTAATTTGTTGCCCTAGCCTGTGTATTGGTGTACTGATCACCTATATGCTAGATTAATTCCATTCAATGACAACCCCCGCAAAAAATTGGAACTCTGTGTGTGTGGAGATAATAAATGGATTAAGCTCTAATATTTTGTTCTCACTCACTGATTTATACTGTTTTTCAAACACTTTTTTTTTTTAATATGTGAGATAACCTGACAGAGTTCTCACTAGTATTCTATATGCTATGCTAGGTTGATGGTAGAACACATGTTGTACAGTTTTCACTTAATGCATCCCCGACCCCCAAAAAAGGATTTCTGTGAAAACAGGGGAAAAATTTAAGGATTTCCTTGCAAGTAGCTGCTTTTGAGGTTTGCAGCAGCTGCAGTTGTTCTAGCAGGCACAGCCAACCCTAGATCCTCTCTTCTCACTCACTGGCTGACATGTTCCCTGCCTCCCTATTCTACACACAATTCTCCTTCTTCTTCTTCTTTGTAATTTTAGCCTTTCCCTTCAATGACCCTGGCAGTACAATATAATTGAATTGATTGATTTCTGACTGTCCATGAATTACTCGTTTTTCTGGCAGACACTGCTACACCTAACCACCTTCATTCACAGTTCAGCACAGAGTGGCATTCTGCTTGATAAGCTAGGGCACCTCCCTTGTGCTCTTGCTACCTACTAAGTCCAGCTACCTTGTTCCTATTATCTGTCTCCCTCACTTAGCCCTTTCTTCTTTCACCCACAGATTGGGCCCCATCCTTTCGATACAGGTTTGATTCCTTGTAGTTTGGGTCTCATTGCGCAGCAAAATAGCTAGAAGGAATAGTATTTTATATGTGTTCTTCTCACATCTGTGTAGAAAGTAACGTATCTTTCACATGTCATATTTTAACAGCCTCTACATACCCTTCTGACAATAATGGAGCCCATTGGGTTTTCAGCACCTTATGCAACAAAATAGTGCAGGTTGCTGCTCTATTTTGGCTGCCATTTTTTACAGAACCTCTGACAAAGTCTCCAAGATGTAAATAGAGGCTAAGACCTTGTTTTTTTTATTTTTATTAATGTGTTCACTGGGGGCCCATTCAAAAAGTTTGCTATGAGGACTTAATTTTGCTAGTTACTCCCCTGGTATGAACAAATTAGATTTCTGAGCATCTCAGAAGTTGAAGAGCTGTTGATGCTCATCAGACATTATCCACAATCAGAGAGATGGTGTACAAATGGATGAAATTTAAGACCATTTTTGCAACTTCAAAATGGTACTTTGGGTCCCATGTTATAAATATGGTAACAAAATTACTTAGATAGCCTAAAGGAATTTCTATTAAGTATTAAATTCTGGTAGCTGCTTATGGCCTAAAACTAACAAATAGGTAGACACTCGCCTTTTAAATCATTCCAAATTGTAATGGTAAGGTTGAAAGGTGAGTAGTTACCTTTTTGTTGCTACACTAAATGGACAAAAATATTATGACACCTACACATTATAGCTACAAAAGTTTTTGTAACATCCCATTCTAAAAACATGGATATTAATATGGAGATGGTTTTCCATTTGCTGTAAAAACAGCTTTCATTCTTCCGGAAGGTCTTTCTACAAGATTTTGGAATGTGTCTGTGGGAGATTTTTCTCAGTTATCCAGAAGATAATTTTTTTAGGTCAAACACTGACGTTGGATGAGAGGACTATTCTCACAGTCTCTGTACAATTTCATCCAAAAGGTGTAGGGTTGAGGTCAGGGCTCTGTGCTGGACAGTCAAGTTCTTCCACATCAAAGGCACCCAACCATGAACCTTCATGGACCTTGATTTGTACATGGAAACACAGTCACAGAAAAGGGCCTTCTTCTAACTGTTCCCACAAAGTTGGAAGCATACAATTGTCCGCAATGTCGAGGTATACTGAAAACTTAAGATTTCTACTAAAACTAAGGAGCCTAGCCACCAAACCTTACAATAGGCACAATGTACATAGGCAGGTAACTTTCTCCCGGAATTTGCCAAACCCACACTCAACCATCAGATTTCCAGATAGAGAAGCGCGATACATCAGTTCACAGAACATGTTTCCACTGCCTCAGAGTCCAGTGTCAGCGTGCTTTACACTGCTCCATTTGATGCTTGGCTTTGTGCTTGGTAATGTAAGTTTTGCATGCAGCTGCTTGGCTATGGAAAACCATACCATGACCTCCTGGTGCACAGTTTATGTTCTGATGCTAATGCCAGAGGAAGTTTGGAACTCTCCAGTTATTGAGTGAACAGCACGTGGATGACTAGAGATGAGTTAATTGATTCTATTTTAGAATTTTTGGCAATTTAATTTGGGACAATTTTAGGAGAGAGAGAAACCAGAATGTATCAATAGCTTCCACTTTACAACAATACCACTCACAGTAAATGGTGGAAAATCTAGGAGGAAAGAAATTTCATGAACTGATTTGTTGCAATTGTGGCATCCTAATATAGAACCACACTGGAATTCAGTGAGCTCTTTCGAACAAGCCATTGTTTCACAAATGCTTGTAAAGGCAGACTGCATCACTACGGGCTGAATTTTATACACCTGTGGAAATGTGACTGAATGAAACAACTTAATTCAATGACTGTCACGACCCTTGGTCATGGTCGTGACTCCTTGGGAGCCGCATGCAGTTGCTCGCGGTTTGGTGTTGTGTCAACCGCAGCTGGGGGCACTTAGTGGTTTGCCTCAGGTGTGGTTGCCGCGGACTACAGGCATGCGTGCGGTTGCCCTTGGCAACGTGTGTTTGTGTACACTTCCTTTGTCTGTTTGTTGTGCACGAGGTCATGTTTGTATGCACTTAGACACCTCCCTTCACTTGCAGTTGTCCACGGCAACGTCTGGTGTTGTGTGCATGTGGTGGCAGTGTCTCGGCCTGCTGGCTGTTCTTCAGGACACGGTTGCCACGCATGCCGTTGCCGGCGGTAACAGGTGAGTGTGTTTGTGTGCTTTTCCCTTTGTGTGGCTTCACTACCTTTCCTGGTGTTGGAAGGGTTAACTTCCTTCCTAGTGTGTGTGAACCCTGGGTGTGTCTGACTGTGGGTGTGGCTACTTGGCCCTATATAGCCTCAGTGTAAGGCAGTAGTCAGAGAGGGTGCTTCAGCCATGCTTGCTGGAGACATCCTCCTGCCAGTGGGGGCCACCCTTCTGGTCATAAAATATTGTTACCAGGTGTTAGCAAGGTGTGTGTGGGGTTTCCTTATTATTGCAGCTTATGGTCCTGGGTTCCTGTGTGATGTCTGGTGTGTGCTGTGTTCGTTGGTGTTCTGAACTGCAGCACCTGCACATGGGTTCCAGGCTTTGTTGTCTGTGGCAGGTGAGTGATGTGTTGGTTGCATTTGCCTGTCACAGCCATAAGTTGTTTCTGTTCCCCTTGTAGCTTGGCCACTTTAGACTCCTGTTTCTCCGTGTCCAGGAGGAACGGGCTGTCTACCCAGCTCCTATCTCAGGGAACGACGGAGGGTCAGTAGGGATCCGAGGTTCCTGAGTATGGGCCCTCCTACCTTTAAGGGCGGCCCATGCAGCTAGGAGTCAGGGTCAGATTAGGGAAGCGCTAGGAGGTGACCTGCTCCCTAATTCTGTGGTTCTGGCCAAGTAGCAACCTTACCATCACCTGGCACCGCACGGCTGAGGGTTTTCCCCATCCTCAGCCATGACAATGACTAGGAGTTGTGTCCCAATACTTTTGTCCATAGAGTGTATTTTTTGCCATACTCAGATATTGTTCCAAATCAGTTTTTTTGTCATTCATTCTTCTTTTTTCAGTATGCTGAGAAATTATTTTTCACTTCAAGGGGTTTTCTGGGCTTCCTGTCTGCTGTTGTCTATGGCAAAGACCATAGACCACAGCAGCGAGCAGAAAGAGAGAAGGGAGATGGAACGTGTGCACCGTGTGCACGTCTCCTCATACAGGTAATTGGCCGGGGTGCCAGGTGTTGGACCCCCGCTGATCTGATATTGATGTCCTGTCCCGAGGATACATCATCAATAGTAAAAGCCCGGACAACCCCTTTGAGTTAAATAAATATTTACATACATACCAAGGTAAATGAATCGTTGCAGCACTTCCTATAAAACAAAATGAGAAATTAAACGAAAATTACACTTTGTCAACAGAATATTCTTGTTTTCGTATTCTTGAGTTCTAAATGCATTCCTCTGTGACAGGTGGTGTTTTCTTCTACTTTTACATTTAAGACTGCAGTAAATTCAGTTAACAGGGAGGCATTGTAGATGTTTAGCAAGAAGTCATAGAAATAGAAGACATTAGACCATGTCGGACAGTGGAATGGAGCTAAAATGCTGTCTGTTTCCAAGGGCAAAAGGCAGAATTTTGCAAGGAGCTATGATAATAAATGATGACATCAGTATTAGATTTTACAAAGCACTCCAATCACTAAATGCAACACCCCTTACTGGAGCTCCAATGGGTCAGCCTGCATTGCCCCCTGATAGACTTACGTTCTTTTAACTTGTTTAGGACGTAGGGCGTACCGGTAAGCCCTGATGTCCCGATCCTTATGGACACAGGACGTACCGGTATGTCCTATGTATTTCCGATCACCGCCGCTCGGCGGGCGGTGATCGGAACCCGCGGTTTGCTGTGTTTACGGGTTATTCGGGTCTCTGGGGACCCGATAAGCCGGAACAGGATGGTGATCGGTGGTGTGATAATACACCACCAATCACCATCCTGCGATCCTGAGAGGTGATGTGACATCACCTCTCAATATCGCCTGCTATTGGTCGGCACGGCGGGCGAGAGGTTCAAATCATCGCAGCGCTCCTCTCTTCCTGCACGTGTCTCAGAGCCAACACCCCCCCCATCTGTGAAGAGATCAGGATACAGCCAGCACCCCATCTGTGCCCCAGCACCCCCAGGTATTTAGGGAAAGGCTAGGGACAAGTTAGATTAGGAAGGGATATTTAGGGAAAGTTAGTTGAAAAAAAATAAATCAAATTTTTTACTGATTGCATCACCCTAAATCGGGTGTCTGGGGTCCACAGCACAGTTGTGTGACCCTAGACTCCCCAGGGGTGCTGCAGCTTGCCCGCTTGCCCCCCTGCCCCCCCTCCACAACTTTTTTGGGGTGCAAGCATTTTTTTAATTTATTTTTTTGTGCATACACTGACTGTGGTCGGCACTCTTAGCGCATCACACACCCCACCGCTGATCAACTTTGGACGGTTGATCAGCGATTTAGACATTTTTTTCTATATTTTTTTTGTTTTGTCTGTTAGCTATAGGGCAAAGTTTGTGAACACCTGTGCCCCCACACACACGCACACTGAATAAAGATTTACATACACGCAGACACACACTCCCCTATGGCCCGCCGGATGTTCTCGGCCGAGGAGGCATACGCCCAGCTTGCCTCCGACTCCGAGAGTCCCAGTGAGGACGAGGATGACCCAACTTTCCTTTTGTCATCCGCGTCCTTATCATCATCTAGCGATGATGATGAGCCCCCCAGAGACGCCGCCAGGCGGAGCAAGGGGACCACCATGCTAGGGACCCTGTGGCCCACCCTAGTACGAGCAGCTCTGGGACTTGTACTAGTTTTCCGGCCCACCAGTTAAATCCACCGGAGCCCCCTGCCGGTGAACTTGTCTGGTGTACCCCAGAGCGTTTTGAGCCCATGATTCATGATTTTGTAAGCCAACCAGGAATCCAGATTTCCACAGTGGGCTTCACTGAATACAACTATTTTAGTCTTTTTTTCAGTGACCACTTTGTAAATCTAATGGTAGATCAAACAAACCTGTACGCCCAACAGTTTGTTGCTCAACACCCGGGCTCCTTTTTGGCTAGGTCCGGTGGCTGGACCCCGGTCAGTGCAGCCGAGATAAGGACATTTTGGGGCCTCATGCTGCACATGGGCCTAGTCAAGAAACCTAGTGTCAGGCATTACTGGAGTGGGGACGTCCTCTACCAGATCCCATCCGGAAATGCCTGCATTATACAGATAATGCAGCATGTCCCCCCCCCCAAGGTGATCCTGCCTATCACCGCCTGTACAAAATCAGGCCGGTCATCGATCACTTTGGGGCCAAATTTGTACAGTGCTATGTACCTGGAAGGGAGGTCGCGGTTGATGAGTCTCTCATTGCGTTCAAGGGGAGATTCCTTTTCCGCCAGTATGTTCCCTCTAAGCGTGCGAGGTATGGCGTAAAGCTGTACAAACTTTGTGAGAGTACCTCAGGGAACACTTACAACTTTCGTGTGTACGAGGGGCGAGATTCCCGTATTCAACCCCCAGAATGTCCCCCCACTCTAAGTGTTAGCGGGAAACTTGTGTGGGAACTCTGCACCCACTGCTAGATAAGGGTTACCACTTGTACGTGGAAAACTTTTATACTAGTATCCCCTTGTTCCAGTTCCAGATCCACGTCCGCTTGTGGGACCGTGCGGAAAAATCAACGTGGCCTCCCTACCCCCCCTTCCAGTTACCTATCCCCAGAGGTGAGACCCGTGCCCTTACCAGTGGAAACCTGTTGCTGGTAAGGACAAGAGTGATGTCCTTGTACTGTCCACAATTCATGGTAACGGCATCACCCCTGTCCCTGTGCGAGGTACTGCAGAAACGGTTCTCAAGCCCGATTGTATCGTCGACTACAATCGGTATATGGGAGGAGTTGATCTCTCTGATCAAGTCCTCAAGCCCTATAATGCCATGCGCAAAACCCGGGCATGGTACAAAAAAGTTGCGGTCTACTTGGTACAGGTTGCCATGTACAACTCTTTTGTACTATCCCGAAGCGCTGGCAACACAGGGACATTCCTTCAGTTCTATGAGGCAGTCCTCAAGGCCCTGATCTTCTCTGACCAGAGAGCAGGCCGGAATACCTCAGGAACTGGAGGCGCCCGGATCGTCCCTGGCCAACACTTTCCAGGTGTGGTCGCCCATACTGGAAAGAAAGGACGTACCCAAGAAAAGTGCAGAGTGTGTCACAGGAGGGGGATACAGAAGGACACCACTACACAGTGTGACACGGGCCCCGATCATCCGGGCCTCTGCATTTTTGGTTGCTTCAGGGAGTACCACACTTCCATGGAGTACTAAATTTATATCCCAATCGGATTAAAAAACTAAAACAAAAAATGTTTTTTTTCAAAAATATTATTTAGTAAACCTAAAATAAATTTAATAAAGTTGACATATTAGGTATCACCGCATCCGTAATAATCTGCTCTATAAAAATACCCCCTAACCCCTCAGATGAACACGGTCAATTTTTTTAAAATAAAAACGGTGCAAAAAAAAGTTTGTTTGTCACCTTACATCACAAAAATTTTAATAGCAAGCGATCAAAAAGTCATATGCCCCCCAAAATAGTACCAATAAAACCGTCCTCTCACCCCGCAAAAAATGAGCCCCTACCTAAGATAATCGGCTAAAAACAAAAAAAAAATGAATCTTAGACTATGGAGATACTAAAATGTTTTTTTTTGTTTATAAAAAGATAATGTACCGTAGTGTAAAACATAAATAAATAAATAAAAAGTAGACATATTATGTATCTCTGCGTCCGTAAGAATCTGCTCTATACAAATACCCCCCCTGACCCCTCAGATGAACACGGTCAAAAAAATAAAATAAACTTTTTTGGGCAAATTTTCCATTTTAATCCATTTTTTTCCAATAACAAAGCAGCCAATTAACAGCCAAACAAAACTAAATATTTATTTCCCTCATACTGCAATTTACAGAAACACCCCATATGTGGTCCTAAACTGCTGTATGACCAAACGGCAGGGGCAAAAGGAAAGGAACGCCGTATGGTTTCTGGAAGGCAGATTTTGATGGCCTTTTTTTTTTTGGCACCATGTCCCATTTAAAGCCCCCTGATGCACCCCTAGAGTAAAAACTCCATAAAAGCGACCCCATCTAAGAAACTACACCCTTCAAGGTATTCAAAACTTATTTTACAAACGTTGTTAACCCTTTAGGTGTTCCACAAGAGTTAGGCTGGGTTCACACGGGCGTGACGGATTGGCTCAGGATGCGTTCAGGGTGCGTTCAGTTAAACTCGCACAATTTTGCAAGCAAGTTCAGTCAGTTTTGTCTGCAATTGCGTTTAGTTGTTCAGTTTTTTTCCGCGCAGGTGCAATGCGTTTTGATGCGTTTTTCACGCACGTGATAAAAAACTGAAGGTTTACAAACAACATCTCTTAGCAACCATCAGTGAAAAACGCATCGCACCCGCACTTGCTTGCGGATGCAATGCGTTATTAACGCATCCCCATTCATTTCTATGGGGCCTGTCCTGCGTTACAAACGCAGAATATAGAACATGCTGCGATTTTAAAGCATTGCAGAAGTGATGCGTGAAAAAAAAACGCTCATGTGCACAGCCCCATTGAAATGAATGGTGCCGGATTCAGTGCGGGTGCAATACGTTCACCTACTGCATTGCACCCGCGTGGAAATCTCGCCCGTGTGAACGCAGCCTTATTGGAAAATTTCTGGTAACCTTGCCTCACAAAAATGTAATATAGATAAACCAAAAATCATATGTACCCTAAAAATAGTCCCAACAAAACTGCCACCTTATTTCCGTAGTTTCCAAAAAGGGGTCACTTTTATGGAGTTTCTACTCTAGGGGTGCATCAGGGGGGCTTCAAATGGGACATGGTGTAAATAAACCAGTCCAGCAAAATCTGCCTTCCAAAAACCATACTGCGCACCTTTCCCTCTACGCCCTACTGTGTGCCCGTACAGTAGTTTACAGCCACATATGGGGTGTTTATGCAAACTACAGAATCGGGGCAATAAATATAGCATTTTGTTTGGCTGTTAACCTTGCTTTGTTACTGGAAGAAATTAATTAAAATGGAAAATTTGTCAAAAAATGTAAATTCTCAAATTTCATCCCCATTTGCCAATAACTCTTGTGCAACATCTAAAGGGTTAACAAATTTTGTAAAATCAGTTTTGAATACCTTGAGGGGTGTAGTTTCTAGAATGGGGTCATTTTTGGGTGGTTTCTATTATGTAAGCCTCACAAAGTGACTTTAGTCCTGAACTGGTCCCTAAAAATTGTGTTTTTGAAAATTTCTGAAAAATTTCAAGTTTTGTTTCTAAACTTCTAAGCCTTGTAACGTCCCCAAAAACTAAAATGACATTCCCAAAATAATCCAAACATGAAGTAGACATATGGGGAATGTAAAGTAATAACTATTTTTGTAGGTATTACTATGTATTATAGAAGTAGAGAAATTGAAACTTGGACATTTGCAATTTTTTCCAAATTTTTACTTCTTTTTACGAGCGTCATGAAGTACAATATGTGACGAAAAAACTGTCTCAGAATGGCCTGGATAAGTAAAAGCGTTTTAAAGTTATCACCACTTAAAGTGACACTGGTCAGATTTGCAAAAAATGGCCTGGTCCTTAGGGTGAAATATGGCTGTGTCCTAAAGGGGTTAAAAGCAGCCCTATGCATCTATCACTGTTAAACCGTAGATTCCATCCAAAATGCATTTTCAAAAGTTAGTCATCTCATTGGGAAGAAGAATGATCCAAACAAACCAAAATCATAGCACGTTGCTAATAATGACCAATGTCCACATGCAGTGGAGCCAGGAGCTGTTCCCATTTATGATCCCAGCTGAGTTACTAGTGAAAATATGTTTAGAACAGAATTTTAGGGTAACCTTTAGGCGTTTAACAGGGTTAGATGCATGTTACCCTAGGGACCATACCTCTACCACTGGGGTTAGGTGCCAGTTCCTCCCAGCTTGATGATGGAAAACAAAATGCATGTGCGATCATGATCCTATGTTGATTTTGGTACAGATGAGTCTGTTCAATGAGCCTTTAACATTGTCCGTGACTCTTTTTTTTCATTTTGGCTGATCATTATAGCGTAATGTTTTTTAACTGGTAGAAATCTACAATAAAATATACAAATATTTGAATAATACCTCTGTAGAGATAGGAGTAAATACTTCAAATGGGCTGTCTTTAGCATCATTGTTGATGAGTAGTGCATCAAATTCCTTGCCAACTTCAAAGTTCCCTGTTATGTGGTCAATGCTCAAAGCTGTGAAGAAATTGTGAAGGTTGCAAGAATCTTACCCAACATTATTTAAAACATAGCAATATACTGCTGAATAAATATATGATCTAAGAAAGAATTTCATGCGGAAAACATGAAAAAGTGTAGACAATGCTTTAAAACCGGCTTGTGGATGGCAAACAGGCAAATAGAATAGTATTAGGCTAGTTTCCTATATAATACATATAGGAGTTTATGTATTAGGCTAGTTTCACATTTGTGGTAAGAGAGTAACCCTGGGTTCACACCTGAGCGTTCCTCAAACGCGCGTTTTACGCGCGTTTTTGTCGCGCGTTTTTATGCACGTTTTTTGTAATAGTAAACGCGCGTTTGACGCGCGTTTGTGTCATTGACTGCAGTGTCCTATGGCCACAAACGCGCGTCAAAACGCCCCAAAGAAGCTCAAGTACTTGTTTGAGTGTCGGGCGTTTTACAGCGCGTTCGTACGCGCTGTAAAACGCCCAGGTGTGAACCCTTCCCATAGGGAAGCATTGGTTTTCATGTCTTAAGCGTTTTACAGCGCGTTTGAACGCGCTGTAAAACGCTCAGGTGTGAACCCAGGGTAAGAGAGCCCTCTGGATCCTGCATTGCCAGACGGTTCTGGAATGCTCGCTGGCCCCATTTACTATAATGGACTCCAGTTGAGATCCAGCTGCTACCTGACAAATATGCAGAGAATCAACCAGACAAAACATGCTGCAAATTTTAAACCAACCTTAGAGGTTTAGCAAGCAGCATTGTTTACTATTTTTTTATATACATTATGTTGTGAACAAGAGAATTTTGCTACTCATTAATATACTTTTTTAACGCAGAAATTTTCTATTGTATTATTTTTATTTTTTACTCCCTGCCTTCCAGGAGCCATAACTTTTTAATTTTTCTGATCACATAGCCGTATGAGGGCTTGTTTTTTGCAGGACAAGTTGTAATTTCTAATGGCAACACATAATATTTCATATTAGTGTGACGTGGGAAAAAAAAAAAATCCAAATAGGGGGGGAATAAAAAATAAAAATAAACGCAATTCCACAATTTTTTTTATGATTATTTTTTTTGGGATGTTTCCTACACAGTAAGGTCTCATGCACACAGCCGTTACCCGGCCGTGGCATATTGCGGCCCGCAAACAGGGTCCAAAACCGGAGCTGCAGTGCGTAACGGAGGCACGGAATCCCACAGAAGCACTATGGAATGCTTCCGTGGTGTTTCTGTCCGTGTCTCCGCACCGAAAATAAAAATAAAAAAATAAATAAAAATAATCTAACATGGTCTATTTTTTTGTGGTGCTGACGGATAACGGACCCATTCAAGTGGTCCCCAATGCAAATTGTGGTCCCCAATGCATGGAACGGCCGCACAACGGCCGTGTACATGATGCCTAAAACTGATATGTTAACCTCAGGGTTAGTACGATTAGTGCACTACAAAATTTTTAGCATTTTTCTTATAGTTTAATACTTTTTCAAAAAGTAAAGCCCTGTGTAAGGGTTCATTGTGGGGTGTAGTTTTTATTGATACTCCAGCTCTAGAGCACTGCCCCAGGATTTTTATCAGAAAAAAACTGAGCTCCAACCTCTATAAACATATCTAAAAAAAATTATCAGCACAAAAAAAGTACAAAAAATTATTTCTGGGTAAAGGGTATTCAAGTTGTCTGTTAAATGGTGAACTTACCTTCACTTCCTCCAAGAGTTGCTAGTCGGAATGCTTCCTTGTAAGTTAAAACGTGATGACTATTTTCAGTTTTTATTGGGTCATTTTGTGTATCTCCATTTATTCGATTTGGTGTAATCTTTCCTTTCTTCTTGCTTTCTATAACATTATTGTCCTGTTCTCTTTTTGATCTTTCCATGAAAAGAATTTTTGAAGTTTCAATTGCTTTCCGGATAGTGTCAAGTAACGATATGGAATACCCACCTGCAATATCTAATGGAGAGATTTATATTTTTATCTGTTTTTACAATAATTCTTTCATGTCTGCATAAAGGAAAAGATATAAATCAATGTCAATAGTATATCTTTTAGAATTTCCATAAAAATCATATCTAGGACCCTTACCAGTCCCAAGCCCCACTTTTACTTTATGATTTAGAGCATTTCGAACATCAAGGTGACCACTGCACAATCTGAAAGAAGCAGAAAGGATATATGAATAACTTTCCCAGTCAAAAGTTCTAGCCTTATATCTTGCTAAACTACATTCTTGCCAGAATAGAACAAAGCTGGGGCTAACAAATATACATTTTTCAAAATGACAATGTCATCATTTTAATACAAAAAATAACTATGTACCAATTTCCTCCCTTGCTGTAAGGGCTCGTTCACACAAACGTGTGCTGCCTTTTGCCCTATTGTGGACCGCAATTTGCGGTCCACAGCACGGGCATGGGCTTCTCACGTTTGTGTGAACGAGCCCTAAGGCCTAGTTCACACGAACATTTTTTTGCGTTTTTTTGTGTTCTATATACGGTCCGTATACGGAACCATTCATTTCAATGGTTCCGCAAAAAAAACTGAATGTGTTCCGTATGCATTCCGTTTCCGTATTTCCGTTTTTCCGTTCTGTTGAAAGATAGAGCTTGTCCTATATTTGGCCGTAAATCACGGATCGTGGCTCCATTCAAGTCAATGGGTCCGCAAAAAAAACGGAACACATACGGAAATGCATCCGTATGTCTTTCGTTTCCGTTCCGTTTTTTCTGAACCATCTATTGAAAATGTTATGCCCAGCCCAATTTTTTCTATGTAATTACTGTATACTGTACATGGCATACGGAAAAACGGAACAGAAACGGAAACACAACGGAAACAAAAAAACGGATCCGTGAAAACCGGACCGCAAAACACTGAAAAAGCCATACGTTTATGTGAACTAGGCCTAAGGCTGGGGATGTGTGTCTCATGACATTGCATCTAATGATTTTCCATGGTGTCACAGTGCGACACACAACATGTCATGGCTGCGACGCAACAATCGCACTCGTAGACAATGCAAGTCAAGTGCAACTGCGACTTGCCTGCGACTTTGTGACTTTCATACTTAAAATTAAATTAATACTTTCTGTTTTCACAGTTAGAAATTGAAAAAATATATACTTTTGTTGTTGATCACAGAATTTCTCATGAAGTCTTGAGGCAAAAACTACAGACAGATACTTACACCAATCTATAGTTTACTTAGGGTGCTTCCACACTTTATTTATTTTTGGGGTGGCGTTGTTCTGGCTTGTAAAAATTGCCATGTAATTCCTGCATTGTTTACAAGCATGCATTTTTTAAACAATTTTTTCCTATATAGAAGTCTATGCCTATTCCTATACACCTAAAAAAAAGGCCACAACAAGCTTCAATTAAAAAATAATAATAATAATAAAATGGCTTAAAACATAACTACAAAAACACAGTGGGGAGATTTATCAAAACTGCGGCAAGGAAAAACTGGCTTAGTTCCCCAGATTCCAGAGCTCTTTTAGAAAATGAAAGGTGAAATGAGATTGGTTCCTATGGGCAACTAAGGCTGCTTTCACACTAGCGTTCGGGTTTCCGTTCGTGAGCTCCGTTTGAAGGAGCTCACGAGCGGACCCGAACGCAGCCGTCCAGCCCTGATGCAGTCTGAATGGAGGCGGATCCGCTCAGACTGCATCAGTCTGGCGGCGTTCAGCCTCCGCTCCGCTCGCCTCCGCACGGACAGGCGGACAGCTGAACGCTGCTTGCAGCGTTCGGGTGTCCGCCTGGCCGTGCGGAGGCGTGCGGATCCGTCCAGACTTACAATGTAAGTCAATGGGGACGGATCCGTTTGAAGATGCCACAATGTGGCTCAATCTTCAAGCGGATCCGTCCCCCATTGACTTTACATTGAAAGTCTGGACGGATCCGTCCCAGGCTATTTTCACACTTAGCTTTTTTTAGCTAATATAATGCAGACGGATCCGTTCTGAACGGAGCCTCCGTCTGCATTATTATGATCGGATCCGTTCAGAACGGATCCGCCCGAACGCTAGTGTGAAAGTAGCCTAAGCAAGTTGTCCTTTACACCAGTTTCGATAAGTCTCCCTCAGTGTTTTAGGGTGTTTTATAATTCCTGTTAACCATGTTCTTCTGACTTTTTTCCCCTATAAAGATGATGTTAAAACCCAAGAAAAATACCAAAAGCTTTAACAATTAAAAAAAAACACCAAAACACCACCTAATTAACAAAAATGCTAGTAGCAAAAAAGAAAAACACTTTTGTATCCTGCGAACACAACAGATGTAGCCTGGGTTTTTACAGCAAAAAGAAAAAACACAAAAAAAACACAAAATAAAACAGCTGCTAAAATGGAAAAAAATGCACTATACTACATTACCATTAAAAATCTGTGTGAACCCACCCTTAGGGCTCATGCAGAGGACCATAGTCTGTTTTGCAGTCCGGAAAACATGTATACCGGCTGTGTGCGTTCCGCATTTTGCAGAACGTAGCATCCTGCCCATAATAGAACTGTCCTATCCTTGTCCATAATGCGAACAAGAATAGAACATGTATATTTTTGCAGGGCCACAGAATAGAAATACGGATGCAGACAGCACACGGTGTGCAGATCAGATGCGGACAGCTCATGGTGTGCGGATCGGATGCGGACGAAAAATACGTTGATGTGCATGAGCCCTTATAGTATGGCAAGCTACAGGAAAATTGCAGCGAACGTTCTTCTTTTGCAGATTGCCTGCTGTAGTTCACGATCACTAATAATTTATTCATATTCGCATTCCCCATGTAATAATTCATTCATAACTCCTAGTAGTAATAATAAAGTAATGGCACATCACAGTCATAAGAATAGATGCTCCGTTATTGTTGTTTAAGGGGGAATGCAAGTAGTTGATATGACATACATGTCAGGGTAAGGGCTCATGCACACAACCCTACTGGCTCAGTGCCCATTCTGCAGACCGCTATTTGCACGGTCACCGGTCGCGTGCACTCCGTATTGTGGTGCGGTCCCATTGACTTGAATAGGTCTGCGATCAGCAAGATATGGCAAAAGATAGAACATGTTTTATCTTTTTGCTGTGCAGAGGCATGGACCTAAAAGCCCATGGAAGTACTTTGTAGTGCTTCCGAAGGCTTACAATCCGTGCATCCACTCTGCAAAAGATAGGCAAAGTCCTATCTTTGGTCAAATCTTGCAGATAGCGGACCCATTCAAGTCAATGGGATCGCACCACAATTTGGAGTGCATGCGACCGGTGACCGTGAAAATAGCGGTCTGTAGAACGGGCACTGAGCCAGTACACTTGTGTGCATGAGCCCTTACCCTGACATGTATCTTATAGCAACTACTGTTTACGGGCCACAATACTAGCACCACAGCCATACGGTCGTGTGCATGAGCCCTGAAGTCCTCTTTAAATGTTTAGATTGAATTATATTACTTATACATTGCTTGTAAATTCCATATACTGAAATGAACTTACGAAATATTTGAATTAGGACAATGGGATATTGCCGTACCCCTTTCTCTAAACACATGTAGCTCCTCATTGGTCAGGTAGCAGCCGTGAGCCATAACTGTCTAAAATAACAAACCAAAAGGAAAAGAAAATGTATCCATAATATACATATCAGGTGGCAATGACTACACTATATTGATTAACAAACGAATACTCTTTTTCAGTAGCACAACACAATGGAAGAACACAATGGCACACTTTTGACTCCACTTTCACAAACTGATGTGCGTGGTGCAAATGGCCATAAATTCCAGTGCAAATAGCTAATAAATATGTTGTACTTTAGATATACTATTTTTGGTAAAATGCTCCAAAAGGGGTAAAATGCAGTTATAAATGTGAGATAGTGTTTTGACACCCTTACTGAAGCATTGATAAAAGTACCAAATTATTATTTAGACCAGTTAGGACCACACCAGGAGCCAGTGGTAAAATAGCATGCCCAAAAAGAGGGAGTGGTGTGGGACGGCCCCCAGGCTAGTCTCATTTATCATTTTCGATGCCTGCTTTAGGCCTCATGCACATGACCGTTGTGTGCATCCGTGGTCATTGTGCCGTTTTCCGTTTTTTTTCACGGACCCATTGACTTTCAATGGGTCCGTGGAAAAATCGGAAAATGCACCGTTTGGCAGCCGCATCCGTGATCCGTGTTTCCTGGCCGTGAAAAAAATATGACCTGTCCTATTTTTTTCACGGCCAACGGTTCACGGACCCAGTCAAGTCAACGGGTCCGTGAAAAATCACGGATGCACACAAGATTGTTATCCGCGTCCGTGATCCGTGTCCATTTTTTCCTATCATTTTAATGGCAAACTTGACTTAGATATTTTTTTCAATTTTCATGTCCGTGGATCCTCCAAAAAACAAGGAAGACCCACGGACGAAAAAACGGTCACGGATCACGGACCTACGGACCCCGTTTTTGTGGACCTTAAAAAAAAACGGTCGTGTGCATGAGGCTTTATGCGTGGAAAATAGTCAAAATTTAAGCCAGCAAGGAAGCTGGCATAGATTTAGACCAGCCTTGGATGCACCGAAGTAATGTAGAGGCCAGCGCCTCTTCATAACTTTGGCGGATCCACCGCCAGCGCACGTCTTAATAAATTCCCCCTAAGAGTTGCTGTACTTTTCCATTACAGTAAAGATATTTTTGGCATCAGTTGGTATTACTCTTCTTCCTTACAAGAGTCTATTTGATTTATGCTATCAATGAGTAATGCTTCACACTGAAATAAAATTGAGAATTAATAATTAAACTGTAGCTTTACTTGCTAATTATCTTCAGTTAACTGAACTACACCTATCAAATATTGCATTGCTATTTGGGTAAAAATGACGTTAAGCGTTGTGGGGCAGTTAACCCAGAAAACAGGAAAGGAGACAATATTTCGACTTACCTTATTTGTCAGAAGTTTATTTCTATTATACACCTCAGTATAATTTTTGTAATCGGGAAACAGTTTCAGGACCTCTTTAATTTCTGCAGGACTCTCACTGATGTGACTCTAAGAGACAATTTAGAAACTTAACAATTGGTGAAAGTGTAGCATCTTTATAAAATTAGATAACTATTAGGCCTAGTTCACACAAACGTATGGCTTTTATAGTTTTTTGTGGTGCGTTTTTCACGGATCCGTTGTTCCGTTTTTGAGTTCCGTTGTGTTTCTGTTTCTTTTCCGTTTTTCCGTATGCCATGTAAAGTATACAGTAATTACATAGAAAAAATTGGGCTGGGCATAACATTTTCAATAGATGGTGCTGCAAAAACGGAACGGATACGGAAGACATACGGATGCATTTCCGTATGTGTTCTGTTTTTTTTGCGGACCCATTGACTTGAATGGAGCCACGGAACGTGATTTGCAGCCAAATATAGGACATGTTCTATCTTTCAACGGAACGGAAAAACGGAACTACAGAAACGGAATGCATACGGAACAGATTTCGTTTTTAATGCGGAACCATTGAAATGAATGGTTCCGTATACGGAACACAAAAAAAACGACCTGTACATTCGCAAAAAACAACTGTTACGCCCAAGGATCACAGTGGGATCACATTGTAGCGATGCTAGAGTAGAAATGAATGAGGTTGCTGCAACCACAACCCCAGAATCACAAAAAATTGCAGTGCTGAGACCCCATTCATTCCTATGCCAGCATCATTACGCCTCATTCACTCATCAGTGATATCCGTCAATGATTGTGAGCCAAAACCAGGACTGGAGCCTCCACAGACATAAGGTATAATGGAAACCTCTGCTCCTGTTCTGTGTTTAGAGCTGCACCTGGTTTTGGATGGAAATCACTGACCAAACACTGAGGTGTGAAGGAGGCATTACACTGCTTTCCCGCTGTGATCCTTGGGTGTGACAGCTGTTGCATGAACAAGATCACCGTATAGCCGAATCCTAAAAATAATGTAATTTACGCTGCTTTCACACAAGCCATGCCAAACAGGTGCTATCTGAGTTTAGAATAAACAGTACATGGACCCATTAAAGTCAGTGGGAGTTATTTATCAAGGGACTTGCAACCGGGAAACAGGTATACATTTTGGAAGAAAAACTACCCCTGCCAGGGAAATGCCCCTTATTTATGACAAGTTGCATGCATTGCCATACATTATCTGAATCTTATAGCAACTTAGAGGGGAATCTAAGGCCATAAGTCACTGAGAAAGGTGCACCACAATGAATTGCAACTGACAACACTGGCTAATCCCTCAAGCTGATGTTAAGAACTGAGACTTTAGCCAATGTATTCCTGTTACTGTCAAGGTATCTCAGTGTGGCATGGGTTCCTACCACTAGACTACCTACGGTGTGTGAACACGGTCTGAGAGGTGCTAAGATACAACCTACAGCCAAGCTCCCACATACCTCCATAGTGAGATCCCTCATGTAGCGGGAGAGATGATAAGGCTGTGAGCCCCACCTATAACAGGCCATGTGACACAGGCTACCAGGTGCAACAGAATGCTACCAGCAGTACGCAATGGCACATTCTAAACATATCAAGAAAAATAACTGAAATAAAGTGGCCTGAGGCTAGGTCTACACGACGACATTTGTCGCACCAATGTCGCGCGACAATTTTTATAATGGCAGTCTATGGTGTCGCACTGCAACATGCGACATGCTGCGACTGCGACGCGACAGTCGCAGAAAATCCATTCAAGATGGATTTTTCTGCGACTGTCGCGTCGCAGTCGCAACATGTCGCATGTTGCAGTGCGACACCATAGACTGCCATTATAAAAATTGTCGCGCGACATTGGTGCAACAAAATGTAGCGCGACAACTGTTGCGCGACTTTTTGTCGCGCGACAAATGTCGTTGTGTAGACCTAGCCTAAATGGGAGGAAATGCTCAAAAAACTCAAGCACTGTGGTGTGTTTATAACCGGGGGAGCAATTCCTCCGCATGTGATCCGTCGCTAACGTCAATCCCCAGCAAAAATGCATACAATGGAGGATGTCGGCAGTGGACCACATGCACCACAATGGCATCCTACACAAGATGGGATAATGTGTGGATGCAAATATAAAAATACATAAATCACTGCGAAAGGTCCACCACAATGATATACAACTGACAACACTGGCTAATCTAAGGCCACCATAAAAAGCCAGTCTTAGTAAATGACCCCCAGTGGGTGAACTCACATATCTCATATGTTTTTTTCCACTAACCATCTGACAGATCTGAGAATATCACAACGTGCTCTATTTTGCTAGTTTTTCACATTGGACTTGTCTATTTAAAGAAAACATATCAACAAAAATTTGATCTGCCAGTTAACCCCTTAAGGACCCTGCCATTTTTCACCTTAAGGACCCAGTCATTTTTTGCAAATCTGACATTGTCTTCTTATGTGGTGATAACTTTAAAACGCTTTTACTTATCCAGGCCATTCTGAGATTGTTTTCTCATCACTTATTGTACTTCATGACAGTGGTTAAACTGAGTAAAAAAAAATGAATTTTTATTTATAAAAAAATTGGGAAAAATTAGCAAAATTTCCAAATTTCAATTTCTCTACTTTTATAATAGATAGTATCACCTCAAAAATGTGTTATTACTTTACATTCCCCATATGTCTACTTCATGCTTGGATCATTTTGTGAATTTTATTTTTTGGGGACCTTAGAAGGCTTAGAAATTTAGAAGCAAATCTTGAACTTTTTCAGAAAATTTCAAAAACCCACTTTTTCAGGACCAGTTCAGGTCTGAAGTCACTTTGTGAGTCTCACATAATAGAATGTTTTTTTGACATCATGTCCCATTTAAAGCCCCCCTGATGCACCCCTAGAGTAGAAACTCCAAAAAAGTAACCCCATTTTGAAAACTACGGGATAAGGTGGCAGTTTTGTTGGTACTATTTTAGGGTACATATGATTTTTGATTGCTCTATATTACACTTTTTGTGAGGCGAGGTAACAAGAAATAGCTGTTTTGGCACCGATTTTATTTTTTGTTATTTACAACATTCATCTGACAGGTTAGATCATGTGGTATTTTTTTAGAGCAGGTTGTCACGGACGCAACAATACCAAATATGACAAAGCATTTTTGAAAAAAAAAAGATTTTTTAGTGTCTCCACATTCTGAAAGCCGTAGTTTTATTTATTTTTTGGGTGACTGTCTTGTTTTGATTGGTACTATTATAAGGTGCATATGACTTTTTATCGCTTGCTATTACACTTTTTGTGATGTAAGGTGACAAAAAATGGCTTTTTTTTAACGGTATTCACCTGAGGGGTTAGGTCATGTGATATTTTTTATAGAGAAGGTCATTACAGACGTGGCAATACCTAATATGTATACTTTTTTATTTTATTTAAGTTTTACACAATAATATCATTTTTGAAACAAAAAAAAAATCATGTTTTAGCGTCTCCATATTCTGAGAGCTGTAGTTTTTTCAGTTTGGGCGATTATCTTAGGTAGGGTACCATTTTTGTGGAATGAGATGACGGTTTGATTGGCAGTATTTTGGGGAGCGTATGACTTTTTTATCGCTTGCTATTACACTTTTTGTGATGTAAGGTGACAAAAAATTGCTTCTTTTACACCGTTTTTATTTTTAAAA
Organism: Bufo gargarizans; assembly: GCF_014858855.1. Classification (NCBI taxonomy): domain Eukaryota; kingdom Metazoa; phylum Chordata; class Amphibia; order Anura; family Bufonidae; genus Bufo; species Bufo gargarizans. The sequence goes on along the minus strand of NC_058080.1, from coordinate 460,121,478 downwards.
AATTACGGTTTTCATCTGAAGGGTTAGGTCATGTCATATTTTTATAGTGCAGGTTCTTACGGACGCGGCGATACCTAATATGTATACTTTTTTTATTTACTTAAGTTTTACACAATAACAGCATTTAAAAAAAAAAATATATATATATATATATATATATATATATATGTTTTAGTATCTCCATAGCCATAGTTTATTTTTTTCTGGGCGATTGTCTTCGGTAAGGTCTCATTTTTTGCGGGATGAGGTGATGATTAGATTGGTACTATTTTGTGGGGCATACGCCTTTTTGATCGCTTGGTGTTGCACTTTTAGTGATGTAAGGTGACAACCCAAAAAATTTTTGCACAGATTTTATTTCATTTTTTGGACGGTGTTCTCCTAATGGGTTATGTCATGTGATATTTTCATAGAGCTGGTCGATACAGATGCGTCGATACTTAATATGTCTACTTTTCTTTTTTTCCCTATTTTTTAAAATTTTTACAATTTTACAAATTTAAGTCAATGGGTCAGTGAAAACAATACTGCACAGAAGCCATCCATGTGTGGACCTTTTTTCACTGATGGAGTGTAAGGCTGAGTTCACACGAGCGTGACAGATTTGGTCCGGATGCGTTCAGGATGCGTTCAGTTAAACTCGCACCATTTTGCAAGCAAGTTCAGTCAGTTTTGGCTGCAATTGCGTTTAGTTGTTCAGTTTTTTCCGCGCGGGTGCAATGCGTTTTGATGCGTTTTTCACGCGCGTGATAAAAAACTGAAGGTTTACAAACAACATCTCCTAGCAACCATCAGTGAAAAACGCATTGCATCCGCACTTGCTTGCAGATGCAATGCGTTATTAACGCAGCCCCATTCACTTCTATGGAGCCAGGGCTGCGTGAAAAACGCAGAATATAGAACATGCTGCGATTTTAAAGCATTGCAGAACTGATGCATGAAAAAAAACGCTCATGTGCACAGCCCCATTGAAATGAATGGGTCAGGATTCAGTGCAGGTGCAATGCGTTCACCTACTGCATTGCACCCGCGCGGAAATCTCGCCCGTGTGAACTCAGCCTTAACAGGTGTGCAATCCAGTTTTTCTCCCTGATGTGAAAAACCGATGACATATTGATGCCACACTGAGGGAAAAATATAGTAATTGAACGCAGTCGCAGAAAAAAATTTAAAAGATTGGAACCTGCTATGGGATTTGCGAAATCGGTACACAGACTACAAGAAATAGATGTGTGCATGACCCCAAAGCAATGTGCAATCAGTGAAAAATACAGATAACATAGGGAAAAACCCATTGTGTGCATGAGCCATTAGACAACTGGCTGGAGAAGGACCTTCCCTTTCTGGGATGTCTGCGGTAAGACAAAAAGAATGCTAATGTCTCGTTCACATCTCCGTCCAGCAGATCCTGCCCGATGGATTCTCTAATTGACTGCCAGATCCCCATAGACTTTAATGAGGTCCGGTGGCGATCTGGCAGCTTTCTGGCATAAATGCTGTTTTCAGCTAGACAAAAACCATGGCATGCAACGATTTTTGTCCAGCCAACAGATGGCATTTTTGCCGGATCAGGCAGCCAGATCTGCTTGATGTAGATGTGAACGAGGCCTAAGCCTGAACCTTTGGCAAGCTCGGGGGCGGATTGGGAACTTAAAGTGGCCCTGGAAAAAATACTAAAAGTGTCCCCGTTTTGTCCAAATTGATGGAAGGGAGGGCCAACACAAGTAGGCAGGGCCAGCAATACCATAAATGCGGCACATTATAACACGCCAACAGAGCCAAATATCACAGTCTATCACAACATACTGCCAGCAGCACAAAATACATCCCCATAAACTTCCACTGGCCGGCCATGAGGAGGGCTCAGACGGCCCTCTTGGGTATCGGCCCACCGGGAAATTCCCCTGTAAGGTCTATGGATAATCTGCCCCTGCTTGAACTTCTCAGTTTCTAGACGAAAATGGAACAGATCAGCAGGGATTAACCTTTGTGCAGGATTTCATAGCCTTTTATTTCAGCAGAAAATCCTGCAGGATGACAAACTCCGGAGAAAGATTATATCCTGTTTAAGGTTCATGCACACAACTATTGGCTGTTTTTATATGGTTTCCAGTGGCTCAAACCTCACTTCAACACAGTACGGTGCACACTCCAACAGACACACCCCTATGTCTTTGTGTGAAAAAAATCTATATTGTAAACAATAGCTGGTTGGCACGCAATATCTGGGGTTGCATAGATCACTCCATTTATAGTTCTTAAACTATCTATTTTAAAAAAAAACTCTAAATATGCATTATTAAACAACAATAAAACAAAATATCCAATACTGCGCAGTATTCAATTAGACCACCAGGTGTCACTTTGGTATTTTCTATAGATGGGTTTATCTAAGAACAATATTCCTAAAAACAGTTATATTATTAAAAACCATCGTCCTCCATTAGTTAACTCCTTGTTGTCTTGCATTCATAATCTTTGCTTAGTGGTCAACAGCGCTAACAAACTTGCATCACTTGGTAGTCAGTTAGTATTGTTAGTCTCTTTGTTACATACAAAGTGCAGAAAGTGCTTGAGACACACTTGTTCGTTTCAGTACGTTGCCCACTCCTATGTCTGTGCTGGGCTCTTAGCCGATGCTGCAATCTCCTCTCTCGCTCTGCTCTGCTCCAAAACAACGAGCAGAGCGAGAGAGGAGATTGCAGCATCGGCTAAGAGCCCAGCACAGACATAGGAGTGGGTAACGTACTGAAACGAACAAGTGTGTCTCAAGCACTTTCTGCACTTTGTATGTAACAAAGAGACTAACGATACTAACTGACTACCAAGTGATGCAAGTTTGTTAGCGCTGTTGACCACTAAGCAAAGATTATGAATGCAAGACAACAAGGAGTTAACTAATGGAGGACTATTATGGCTTTTAATATTATAACCATTGGCTGTTTTGCAGTCCCCAAATTGTGAATCCGCAAAACACGAATACCTGACATGTGCATTCCGCATTTTGCGGAACAGATGCGGACCCAAACCACACTTCAGTTATTTGGTCAGTTATTTCCATCAGTTAGGGCTCGTTCACACGAATGTATTTTGCATTCCGTATACGGGTCGTTTTCTGCGTTCCGTTTACGGTCTGTATATGGAACCATTCATTTCAATGGGTCCGCAAAAGATGCGGACAGCACTCCGTTGCTCCGTTCAGTAACCCCACAAGAATTATGAGTCCTGTCCTATTTTTTCCATTTTGCCGACAAGAATAGGCATTTCTATAATAGGCCTCCTGTTCCATTCCGCAAATTGCGGAAGGCACACGGGCGCCATCCGTGTTTTGCGGATCAGCAATTTGCAGACCGCAAAAAACGGCACGGTCGTGTGAACGAGCACTAATTGTGAGCCAAAACCAGTAGTGAAGCCTGCTCAGAGATAAGGTATAATGGAAGGATCTGCTGTTCTGTATATTTGACCCGCACCCGATTTTGGATCACAATAATTGATGGAAATAACTGACCAAATAACTGAAGTTGCACATTTAGCCATTTCCGTCTTTTTGAAAAAAAAAGTCCTGCATGCAGTAAGTTTGAACTCAGCTCAACTTTTATTCATTTATAGATTTACTGTTCCTTTAACCCCTTCAAGACCAAGCTAGTTTTTACCTTCAGGACCAGGCCATTTTTAGAAAATCTGACATGTGTCACTTTATGTGGTGATAACTTTAAAACGCTTTTACTTATCCAGGCCATTCTGAAATTGTTTTCTCGTCACATATTGTACTTCATGACAGTGGTAAAATTGAGTCCAAAAAATTGCATTTTTATTTATAAAAAAAATTAAAAATTTACTCAAAATTTTGAAACATTTCCAAATTTCAATTTCTCTACTTTTATATTAGACAGTAAAACCTCCAAAAATAGTTATTACTTTACATTTCCCATATGTCTACTTCATGTTTGGATCATTTTGTGAATGACATTTTAGTTTTTAGGGACGTTAGAAGGCTTAGAAGTTTAGAAGCAAATCTTGACATTTTTCAGAAAATTTCCAAAACCCACTTTTTAAGGACCTGTTCAAGTCTGAAGTCACTTTGTGAGGGGAGGGGTTGGAGGGGTTAAAAAAAATTATAAAAAATATAACTCACCTCATCCACTTGTTCACAAAGCCCGACTCATCTTCATTCTTCTTCTTTGAGGACCTGGGAGGAAAAGGACCTTTGGTGACGTCACTGCACTCATCACATGGTGATGGACCATGTGATGAGCGCAGTGATGTCACCAAAGGTCCTTTTCTCCCAGGTCCTCAAAGAAGAAGAAAGAAGACAAGCCAGGCTGCGCGAACAAGTGAATGAGGTGAGTTAAATTTATAAAAAAATTTTAACCCCTCCATCCCTAATTTACTTAGCATTCTGTATTAAGAATGCTATTATTTTCCCTTATAACCATGTTATAAGGGAAAATAATAAAATCTACACGACCCAAACCCGAACTTCTGTGAAGAAGTCTGGGTTCGGGTCTGGATACCAAACACACATTAAAACGCTTTGCACTTGCGTGAAAAAATAGCGCATTTTCCCGCGACGCACCCGCATCCTATCTCGCCATCACACACGACGCCCGTGTGAAAGAGGCCTTAGATTGATACTATTTTGGTGGGGAAACACCTTTTTGATCGCTTGGTGTTGCACTTTTAGTGATGTAAGGTGACCAAAAATTTTTTTTAGCACTGTTTTTATTTTACTTTTTTGACAGTGTTCACCTGAGGGAGTTAGATCATGAGATATTTTTATAGACCTGGTCTATACGAATGTGGCGATACGTAGTATGTCTACTTTTCTTTTTTTAATTTTTTTTTTTACTTTATTTTGAAAAAAGGCAGCTTTTTTTTTTTTTTACTTGAAACGAAAAAAAATTATTATAAAAAAAAACTTTTTTTTGCCACTTTATTTTACTTTTTATATTTGTCCCACTTTGGGACTTCGCCTTTTCAGGGTTTGATCCCTGTTTCAATTCAGTACAATACATTCTGTATTGTACTGAATATTTTTGTATTGTACTGAATTGAACTATCAGCGCCTCACACAGAGAGACGATGACAGTTGCCTAGGAGACCCAGCGCTCAGGCTGGATCTCCTGGGCTTCCGTAGGCTGGCAGCTCCAATGCCTGTGTAAGGCATCGGGGCTGCCATGGCAACCATCGATCCCCTGCCAGCGCAGTGCGGGGGAGGGCGATGGAGTCAGAGGGAGCCCCCTCCCTCTGTATACCCCGCACATGCCGCGGTCAGCGCTGACTGCCGCATGTGAAAGGGTTAATCCGCCGGCATCACTGCACACAGGGAAGGGGTTTAGTTCCCACTGATTTAAAGGGCTTTTTCGTTTTAGAAAATCCTTTTTGTTAGAAGGGTTCCCCTGGCAACAAGTTTTTGAAGGCTAAGGAGTTTTTCATTGTTCATTTCCTTCCTAATTGCAATTTTCTAGAGTCATAATTAACAATTCCCTATCATTTTGCTTCTGCAGAGTGCGGATAACTCCTTCGCCTAGATGCTGTGCTGCTGAATTAAAAAAAATCCAACAGAGCACTGCTCCTGTCTCTGATTACTCTCTTCCCTCCCCTCCCTTCTCCTATAGCCCCTTTACATTGCCCGATGCTCAGGCAGATTACAGCTAACGAGCGTTTGTACAAGTACTCGTTAGCGATAGTCTGCTGCTATAAAGGTGCCCAATTAGCTGATAAACAGGTGAAACGCTCATTTATTGGGTAATAGGAGGGGCAGACTGACCATTCGGGCATGGACCGAAGGCCCGCGGCCACTAGGGGTCCCGCTCACTCCTGCAGCCAGAGGTCGCAATAACTTTTACTCAGTGGCGTAATAAGGGGGGAGGCGCGGGGGGGCGGTCTGCCCCAGGTGCTGGCTCTTACAGGAGTGCCAGAAGCAATGAGCCTTCCATCAATATTGATGAAAGCGCTCATTGCTGGAGCGCACCGCTCAGCTCCCTGCGCTCCTCCCCTACTTCAGGCCGGTGGAGCTCTAAATGGTAGAGCAGGAAGACTTCTCCCTGCTCCACCATTCAGCCTGCAGATACGGATCGTGCTGCCGGCCTGTGTAGGTGGAGCCTGCAGACTGCAAATCTGAATAAGCCCGCCCCCACACAGTGCTGCGGGGCAATCTGTGCCTGTAGGGGGGAGAGAGGACTGTGAGCTTTAGGAACCGTACAAGGTTAGTAGTTACTGTGTTTTTGTTTTGTTTTATGTTTTTTTTTAACACAGAGGGGGCACAATGGGCATTTCTTCTCTGGAGGGGGCACAATGGCATTGCTAATGTGAAGGGGGCACAATGGGCATTACTGTGAAGGGGCACAATGGGCATTATTACTATGAAGGGGCACAATGGGCATTATTTCTGTGAAGGGGGACAATGGGCATTATTACTGTGAAGGAGGCACAATGGGGATTATTACTGTGAGTGGGGCACAAAGAGGGCATTACAACTGTGAAGGGGCACAGAAAGGGCATTACTATTGTGAAAGGGCCACAGAGAGGGCATAACTACTGTGAGAGGGGCACAATGAGGGCTTAACTACTATGAAGGGGGCACAATGAAGGGATAAGTACTTTAAGGTGGCACAATGTGGGCATAATGACTGATAGGGGGCACAATGTGGGCATAACTACTGTTGGGTGGCACATATCTGTACAAAACTACTGTGAAGGTTGTATAATGAGGGCAATACTACTGTGAGGGGGTACGATTTTTTAAAAAGTATTGGGGGGCAGAAAACAGGACCCGCCCCGGGTGCCAAACAACCTAGGCACGCCACTGCTTTTACTAAATAATACATTTTACTCCCTGGAAAAAGTCCCCCACATTCATCAGCGCAGTGAGCACTGTGAACAGCACGGGCAGCGCAGCGATGCTGCCTGTGCCTGAAATAACCAATAACTAAGCTTGGAGCTTTGTTATTGGTTAGGTATTTGGCGATACAGGTCGGGTCAGGCAGGAGAAGCCGGCGAGAGCTGGAAGGAGGAGGGGCCGACTCCCGGAAGTGGCTGTATTAAGGAGACCGGGGCACGCTGCCCAAGGGCATTGGGGAGCCGCGGACTCATGTGACTGGACTGGTCTGAGAGAAAAGCTGACCCTGTGACCCCCCGGCCGTGTTTTTGTGGCAGTGAAAAGCCCGGCCTGTCAGTCTTCAAGTAAGTAATTCCCCCCTCCCCAATCATGGTTCCGTCCAGTTTCACAGTTCTCTGCTCCCCCCTCCTCCTGTCACTCCACTAGTGACCCTGCTCCCCCCTCCTCCTGGAACCCCACTAGTAACCCTGCTCCACCCCCCAACTAGTGACCCTGCGTGTTCCTGTATAAAGAGGAGCCTGGCTGGAGTGTGGTGAGGCCTAGCTGTGTGTCTGTCCCTGTGTGTGTGGGTCTCTCCCTGTGTGTGTCCCTGTGTGTGTGTCTCCCTGTGTGTGTCTGTCCCTGTGTGTGTGTGTGTCTGTCCCTGTGTGTGTCACCATCACCATGCCCACAGTGTTCCTATGTCTTGACGCAGCTGCATCAGGATGTTCTGTGCGGGGCAAGAAGAAGAAGATGGAAAAGGAGGCAGCGCCGCCATCATGGAGTCCGTGGGAGAGACACAGGGAGGCACACTAAGGACGTAGGTAACACTACCACATTATCAGGACTAGTGTTATCTGTGTTTTCACATAGGACTCCAGATAACACTACCACATTATCAGCACTAGTGTTATCTGTGGTTTTACATAGGACTGCAGGTAACACTACTACATTTTTGTACTCAGAGAGTACACTGTATAGGGGGGCCACTGAGACTTTATCGCCCAAGGGCCCACATGAGCCTGGAGCAGGCACGGTGCGATATGTGGGGGTTGCTGTGTGTGGGTGTGGCTTGCCCGGGGGGCGGGGGCCCCATGAGTTGTCAGTCCGCCACTGGCCACTGCTGCTGACAAACAATGATTGTGTATGGGGACAAACTATGGCATTAGCAATCACTCCCCATACTGATGAGCAAGCGTTTGTCAAGAAGGAAAACTTCCTTCCCGACAATATTCTGCTCCATCAGGCTATGTAAAGGGGCCTTTAGTGTCATAGATAGCAGTAGGAAGTTGTATACAGCTGATGTATTCGGAAGAAGATATCCAAGGAGGACAGCTAAAACATGCAGTCCTGGCCAAAAGTTTTGAGAATGACACAAATATTAGCTTTCACAAAGTTTGCTGCTAAACTGCTTTTAGATCTTTGTTTCAGTTGTTTCTGTGATGTAGGGAAATATAATTACACGCACTTAATACGTTTCAAAGGCTTTTATCGACAATTACATGACATTTATGCAAAGAGTCAGTATTTGCAGTGTTGGCCTGTCTTTTTCAGGACCTCTGCAATTCGACTGGGCATGCTCTTAATCAACTTCTGGGCCAATTTCTGACTGATAGCAACCCATTCTTTCATAATCACTTCTTGGAGTTTGTCAGAATTAGTAGGTTTTTGTTTGTCCACCCGCCTCTTGAGGATTGACCACAAGTTCTCAATGGGATTAAGATCTGGGGAGTTTCCAGGCCATGGACCCAAAATGTCAACATTTTGGTCCCCGAGCCACTTAGTTATCACTTTTGCCTTATGGCACGGTGCTCCATCGTGCTGGAAAATGCATTGTTCTTCACCAAACTATTGTGGAAGAAGTTGCTGTTGGAGGGTGTTTTGGTACCATTCTTTATTCATGGCTGTGTTTTTGAGCAAAATTGTGAGTGAGCCCACTCCCTTGGATGAGAAGCAACCCCACACATGGATGGTCTCAGGATGATTTACTGTTGGCATGACACAGGACTGATTGTAGCGCTCACCTTTTCTTCTCCGGACAAGCCTTTTTCCTGATGCCCCAAACAATCGGAAAGAGGCTTCATCGGAGAATATGACTTTGCCCCAGTCCTCAGCAGTCCATTCACCATATTTACTGCAGAAGATCAATCTGTTGCAATCCTACAGGTTCACCTGAGTCAGAGGACAGCTGGCTGGAGGTGGGAGCCCAGTGGCAAGGACCGCAGGCAGGTTGTAGTTGCAGGAAGTCAGGCAGAGTCGTAATCGGTTGGCAGGCGGTGGGTCAGGGCAGGCGGCAGTGAGCATGGTCAGACAATCCGGATCGGGAACGGTGGTAGCAGTTTAGTTGGTAGGGACAAGCAGAAGAGTAGTCGGGGACAATGCCGAGGTCGGCAGCAGTCGAGTTTGTAGCAGTAGCAACAGAGGAACAGCGGTAGATGCAGCAGGATCAAGTCCAGAAGAACAATAACCAGCGGGGATCTGGTGCAAGAGGCTGGGCTTATAAAGAGGAAGTAGCAGGTGCAAGGAATCACAGAGATTAACAAGGCAAGGCTGGAACAAGGTAAATCAAAGAGTTCAGTAGAAGGAAAAGTCCAGAAGGGTTGGTAGTCTAGTGGCTAGAGCTACCGCCTGGGACATGGCCGGTCACAGGTTTGAATCCTCACACAATCTGTCCCTGATTTTTTTGGGGGAGAGAAGTGGCTTCTTTGCTGCCCTTCTTAACACCAGGCCATCTTCCAAAAGTCTTCGCCTCACTGTACGAGCAGATGCACTCACACCTGCCTGCTGCCATTTCTGAGCAAGCTCTGCACTGGTGGCACTCCGATCCCGCAGCTGAATCCTCTTTAGGAGACGATCCTGGCGCTTGCTGGACTTTCTTGGACGCCCTGAAGCCTTCTTAACAAGAATTGAACCTCTTTCCTTGAAGTTCTTGATGATCCTATAAATTGTTGATTGAGGTGCAATCTTAGTAGCCACAATATCCTTGCCTGTGAAGCCATTTTTATGCAACGCAATGATGGCTGCACGCGTTTCTTTGCAGGTCACCATGGTTAACAATGGAAGATCAATGATTTCAAGCATCACTCTCCTTTTAACAGGTCAAGTCTACCATTTTAACCCAATCAGTCTGACATAATGATCTCCTGCCTTGTGCTCGTCAACATTCTCACCTGAGTTAACAAGACGATTACTGAAATGATCTCTGCAGGTCCTTTAATGACAGCAATGAAATGCAGTGGAAAGGTTTTTTTTAGGATTAAGTTAATTTTCATGGCAAAGAAGGACTATGCAATTCATCTAATCACTCTTCATAAGATTCTGGAGTATATGCAAATTGCTATTATAAAAACTTAAGCAGCAACTTTCCCAATTTCCAATATTTATGTAATTCTCAAAACTTTTGGCCACGACTGTAGAGCGGCACAGCACAAAACAAAATAAAAAAATTACAATGAAAAAGCGAATTAAAAAGGGGCGCGCACACCTCCACAGAGGCAAAATCCAAATCCTCACCAGATGACAGATAAACAAGGAGAAGACAGCACTCCAAAAAAATAGAAGCTTTATTTACCCAATGTCAGCTATTGGCTGAATAAAGCTTCGATTTTTTGGGCGTGCTGCCTTCTCCTTGTTCATCCATGGAGGGCAGCTCACACAAGCTGTACATAGGGAGGAAAGCACACAATAAATGAAAATAAATGGAGGAATGAGGATTGCAGTCTAAATCTTCGTACAACCTTTGTACAACTCCCAGGTGTTCCTCTTTTGGAGGGACAGACCCTATTTTTGACCCAAGTCCCTCTGTCCCTCTTTGCTCCTTAAATGCCCCTCTTTTTCATCTGAGGTATAGAATTGCATTATTACATTTACAATATTGATCCAGAATGTGTTTATCTGGTTCCTGTCTATATATTAGACCATACCTTGTATATTATTTGATTATTTGATGCAATTTGGATTTTAGAAATTTCTATATTTGATCATTTTTGCATTATTGTATGCTAAGAAAATTATTAAATTGTATAAATATGCAGGAAAAATGGATCTTTCACACAATGAACCATAAGTGTCCCTCTTTGACGGTCCAAAAAGTTGGGAAGTATTCAAATGTGTCCGTGGCCTTTCATTTCCATCACAAAAGAAATATAGTATTACAGGTAACTCATCGAAATCAGTGAACTGCCCATGTAATGCACAGAGTGCTGGGTCCTCAAAAGGAAAGAGACGTTCTTTGTCGCCATACTTTGGTTTCATATAATTGATGGATTATAATGGATGTATTATGATTCCCTAAGGGTATTTGAAGAGGGTTTTCTAAACCAAACAACACCATTGACTACATTCTGATGAATTTGACTGCAAAAATACACGTATTGTATCCTGTAGTTTACATACTTATACCTGTATATGTAGGTCCTGCTCATCAGCAAACTTGCCAAGCTCCTTCAGTAACTTTTCACTGCAGGATATTGCAAACCGAGGAGTTATAATGGGTTTTACTCTGTTATGCTAAAAAAAAAAAAAAAAAAAAAAATAAAAAAAAAAGCCACAAAGATTACATTATTGAGATAATTACGGTATATAAAGAAGGTTAATTTGAAATGATGGGGTTGTCAGAATCTGTGTGCGTGGCATGCTTGGTATTGAGGCTTCATGGTTTTCAAATTGGCTTTATTTAGTCCCCCTTAAAAAAACAATGGTAGCAAAGTTGAGCATACATTTTTAGTATATAGCACATGGAATAAAAACTAAAATACCTGCCCATCAAGACTCTAACTAAACACAAGCATTTTTTTTTTCACATACAGTATAGAGCCAAAATTTTCAATTGAGGAAAAACACATCTTCTCACAAAATCCAATGTTTCTTTATTTCAAAATATTAAAAGCATCAGGAAGTCAAATACAGATAATGACACATTTCCGATAGATCAACCCGTCCTATTAATCATATCCACAAAGTCTGAACACAAGCACAACTTGAAAACACTAGTCCTTCCTTATCACAGTTTAGTGCTGCCATCTAGTAGCCTGAACTGGGATATACTAACAATGAGCCTGAAGGGATTGAGTTTAAAACAATGCTTTAGTTCCTCACATTTTTATGCAATAATTTTGTTCAACCCACTGAATTAAAGCTGAAAGTCTGAACACCTGCATCTGAATTGTTTTGTTCAAAATCCATTGTGGTAATGTACAGAACAAAAATGAGAAAAATGTTGTCTCTGTCCAAATATATATTGACCTAGCTGTATATTGCAAATTAAGAGCAATCATACCATATAATTTCTTCAGAACTCGTCTAGATAAAATCCAAAGTTTCTTCATTTCAGAATATTAAAAGCATCAGGAAGTCAAATACAGATGATGACACATTTTGGATAGATCAACCCATCCCAAAAAAAGCCACAAAGATTACATTATTAAGATAATTACGGTATATAAAGAAGGTTAATTAGAAATGATGGGGTTGTCAGGATCTGTGTGCGTGGCATGCTTGGTATTGAGGCTTCATGGTTTTCAAATTTGCTTTATTTAGTCCCAAAAAAACAAAACAATGGTAGCAAAGTTGAGCATACATTTTTCAGTATATAGCACATGGAATAAAAACGAAAATACCTGCCCATCAAGACTCTAACTAAACACAAGCATTTTAATTTTTTTTTAAATGCCGAGGCGGAATTTCAGTCCCAGTCCGGCGCTGTTGACATGCATTTAGGGCCCAGCCAGAGTCAATCTCATACTAAAATACAGTATATTTCCAGGTATTCCTCACTAGAGATGGCCTTGCGGTTCGCCCGGCGGTCGTTTTGCAGCGAACTTTCGCTGAACATGCGAACATATGGAGAAATTCAGGCCCGCCATATTCTTTTACATTATGAAGAACTTTGACCCATGACACATCCATCAGGTGGTACAGGACAGCCAATTGAGACATTTCAGCACATGGACATACCCCCTACCTTATAAATAAATCTGATCTTGCCGCCATTTTACATTCAGTGTTTTGCCAGTGTAGGGAGAGGTTGCGGTGTGGAGCAGGGACAGACTGTTAGGGACACCAAACGCTAGCTGATAGGCCTACGAAAGTCATTTTAAGGACTGGTATAGGTGTGCTATCTATATGTGTGATACACAGAGGGGTGCGATATACTTATAATATACTTTTATAATGAGTCAAAAAAACATAGATCTATATAGTGATCACCTGGAAGTCAGGGGCCTAGGGGCTAGGGGCTTACTAGGGCCATTTTTATATATGGTAAGGTTCCGGACGGGGTCGCTCTTATCAGGGCGGGTGGTCTGTGGTTAGGCTATCAGGGCCAGAATAGCACCCCCCTGTAGGGCAATATAAGGGACAGTTTTTTGCCCACCCTGTCCTTCAATACCACATCATCATCTAGCCCAGGGATAGATGGTTTTTGCTTTCCCTCCAGGATTCATGAATGTGCACTGGAACCCCCCGGATTGTGGTAGGACATATGGTTTCTGATTTGGTGCCGCTGAACACCTGATTTAGTGCCGCCGAGCACTTGTTATTGCCTACCACATCCATGCTTTTTGCTTAAAGGGGTTCTGCACTTTGTTTTAACTGATGATCTATCCTCTGGATAGATCATCAGCATCTGATCCGCGGGGGTCCGACACCCGGGACCCCCGCCGATCAGCTGTTTGAGAAGGCAGCGGCTCTCCAGCAGCACTGCGGCCTTCTCACTGTTTACTGCTGGCCCAGTGATGTCACGACTAGTATCAACTAGCGTGGGCGGGACTAAGCTCTGTTCACTTGAATGGGTGCCGGACCCCGGCCGATCAGATGTTGATGATCTATCCGGAGGATAGATCATCAGTTAAAACAAAGTGCAGAACCCCTTTAACTTTAATAATTTTATTTATTTTCATTTTGAGGGATATCTTTTCCATTCACACGTCCGCAAAATGAGTCCGCATCCGTTCCGCAATTTTGCGGAACGGGTGCAGACCCATTCATGTTCAATAGGGCCGGAATGTGCTGTCCACATCCGCATTTGCGGATCCGCATACGCATTTGCGGATCTGCACTTCCGCATCTGTGCTTCCGTTTCCGGAAAAAAATAGAACATGTCCTATTCTTGTCCGCAAAAGTATATACCAATATATTTTCTTTATAGTGCATTTGAGTACTGTATGGTGTATTTGCGCATGTGCGTACGCGAAAATTATATTGCCGATATTTTGCATTGAAAAAAATTATAAATGGAGATCGCAAATTCGAATAATACATCTGGTATGTCACTGTCCATGTTGTGGGACTATTTGTGCACTTCTAATAATTATTTCTTGGCTGCAAATATGAGCTGAAGGTTTTTCAGGTTCGCCTGCTATTAAAATGAATGGGACCCGTGGCAAACTTGCAGTTCGCGAACATTTGATCACTATTCCTCACTCTTCACCTCCTGTAGTAGTCCAGCTCTCAAGCTAATATCACGTCCTCTCTGAAATTGAACCTTTTAAAAGCTGAATTTTTGCATTCTACATCAACTAACCTACCTAAGGCCTCTTGCACACGACCGTATGGCTTTGGGCTCATGCACATGAACGTATTTTCTATCAGTGCCCGTTCCGTTTTTTTTTTTTTGCGGACCGTATACGAACCATTCACTTCAATGGATCCGTAAAAAAAACTTAAGGTACTCCGTGTGCATTCCATTTCCGTATATCCGTATTTCCGTTCTGCAAAAATATAGAATATGTCCTATTATTGTCCACATTATGGACAAGGAAAGGACTGTTCTATTAGGGGCCAGCTGTTCCATTCATGTGCATGAAGCCTTTTTCAGTATTTTGCAGTCCGAAAGAATACGGATGATGTCTGTGTGCATTCAGTGTTTAGCGGAACGGAACAGCTGGCCCCTAATAGAACAGTACTATCCTTGTCCGTTATGCAGACAATAATAGGACATGTTCTACCTTTGAACGGAACGTAAAAACGGAAATACGGAAATGGAATGCATACAGAGTACCTTCAGTTTTTTTGTGGATCCATTGAAATGAATGGTTCCGTATACGGAACGCAAAAAAACTGAATGTAAACGGAAAAACGTTCGTGTGCAAGAGGCCTAAGGCCTCATGCACACGACCGTTGTGTGCATCCGTGGCCGTTGTGCCGTTTTCCGTTTTTTTTCACGGACCCATTGACTTTCAATGGGTCCGTGGAAAAATCGGGAAATGCACCGTTTGGCAGCCGCATCCGTGAGCCGTGTTTCCTGGCCGTGAAAAAAATATGACCTGTCCTATTTTTTTCACGGCCAACGGTTCACGGACCCATTCAAGTCAATGGGTCCGTGAAAGAACACGGATGCACACAAGATTGGCATCCGTGTCCGTGATCCGTGGCCGTAGGTTAGTTTCATACAGACGGATCCGAAGATCCGTCTGCATAAAAGCTTTTTCAGAGCTGAGTTTTCACTTCGTGAAAACTCAGATCCGACAGTATATTCTAACACAGAGGCGTTCCCATGGTGATGGGACGCTTCTAGTTAGAATACACTACAAACTGTGTACAAGACTGCCCCCTGCTGCCTGGCAGCACCCGATCTCTTACAGGGGGATATGATAGTACAATTAACCCCATCATATCCCCCTGTAAGAGATCAGGGCTGCCAGGCAGCAGGGGGCAGACCCCCCCCCTCCCCAGTTTGAATATCATTGTGCGGCCCCCCCCCCTCCCCTGTTGTTAACTGTTGGTGGCACAGTGTGCGCACCCCCCTCCCTCCCTCTATTGTTTTAATACATTGGGGCCAGTGTGCGCGCGCCCCCCAACCCCCCCTCCCTCCCTCTATTGTTTTAATACATTGGGGCCAGTGTGCGCGCGCCCCCCCAACCCCCCCTCCCTCCCTCTATTGTTTTAATACATTGGGGCCAGTGTGCGCACCCCCCCCCCAACCCCCCCTCCCTCCCTCTATTGTAATCATCATCGGTGGCAGCGGAGTAGAAGATTTTCATACTTACCTGGCTGCTGGCTGCTGCGATGTCTGCGTCCGGCCGGGAGCTCCTCCTACTGGTAAGTGACAGGTCTGTGCGGCGCATTGCTGTCACTTACCAGTAGGAGGAGCTCCCGGCCGGACGCAGACATCGCAGCAGCCAGCAGCCAGGTAAGTATGAAAATCTTCTACTCCGCTGCCACCGATGATGATTACAATGGGGGGAGGGAGGGGGGTGGGGGGGTGCGCACACTGGCCCCAATGTATTAAAACAATAGAGGGAGGGAGGGGGGGTTGGGGGGGCGCGCGCACACTGGCCCCAATGTATTAAAACAATAGAGGGAGGGAGGGGGGTTGGGGGGGCGCGCGCACACTGGCCCCAATGTATTAAAACAAGAGAGGGAGGGAGGGGGGGTTGGGGGGCGCGCGCACACTGGCCCCAATGTATTAAAACAATAGAGGGAGGGAGGGAGGGGGGTGCGCACACTGGCCACCAACGAGTTAACAACAGGGGAGGGGGGGCCCACTGGCCACCAATGAGTTAAAAACAGGGGGGGGGGGTCTGCCCCCTGCTGCCTGGCAGCACCTGCCAGGCAGCAGGGGGCAGTCATGTACACAGTTTTTTTGTATATTCTAACCTGAAGCGTCTCCATCACCATGGGAACGCCTCTGTGTTAGAATATACTGTCGGAAATGAGTTTCACGATGTAGCTCATATCCGACAGTATATTCTAACATAGAGGCGTTCCCATGGTGATGGGGACGCTACAAGTTAAAATATACCATCGGATTGGAGAAAACTCCAATCCGATGGTATAACAGAACTCCAGACTTTACATTGAAAGTCAATGGGGACGGATCCGTTTGAAATGGCACCATATTGTGTCAACATCAAACGGATCCGTCCCCATTGACTTGCATTGTAATTCAGGACGGATCCGTTTGGCTCCGCACGGCCAGGCGGACACCAAAATGACTTTTTTTTCATGTCCGTGGATCCTCCAAAAATCAAGGAAGACCCACGGACGGAAAAACGGTCACGGATCACGGACCAACGGAACCCCGTTTTGCGGACCGTGAAAAAAAACGTCCGTGTGCATGAGGCCTATACCTGATATTTTCCCCTCAGTTTTTGGTGCTACCATAACTCCTAGGCAGTTGTCTCACTGACACTGATCTTTCTTTTGCCTCCTGTATACAATACAAGTACTTGCCTGCTCTTGATGCAATCATCTTAACCCTTTCTATCCCAGGCCAGTTTTTGCAAATTTGACATGTGTCACTTTATCTAGTAATAACTTTGGAACACTTTTACTTATCCAATAAATTTTAGTCAATATAATTCACCTTTATTTGTGAAAAAAATCCAGAATTTACCAAACATTTGGAAAAATTCACAATTTTCAGCATTTCAATTTCTCTGCTTCTAAAACAGAAATTGATACCTCATAAAATATTTATTACGTAACATTCCCCATATGTCTACTTTATGTTGGCATCATTTTGAAAATATAATTTTATTTTTTAGGACGTTAGAAGGCTTAGAATTTTAAAAGCAATTAAGAAAATTTCCAAAACCCACTACTTACGGACCAGTTTAGGTCTGAAGTCACTTTGTGGGGCTTATATAGTAGAAACCACCCATAAATGGCCCCATTTTTTAATCTACACCCCTCAAGTTATTCAAAACTGATTTTACAAACTTTGTTAATCCTTTAGGTGTTCCACAAGAATTAACGGAAAATTGAGATGAAATTTAACTTTTTTGGCATATGTTCCATTCTAATCAATATTGTCCTGTAACACATCAAGGGTTAACAGCCAAACAAAACTCAATATCTATTCCCTGATTCTGCA
Source organism: Bufo gargarizans (assembly GCF_014858855.1). Classification (NCBI taxonomy): domain Eukaryota; kingdom Metazoa; phylum Chordata; class Amphibia; order Anura; family Bufonidae; genus Bufo; species Bufo gargarizans. The sequence goes on along the minus strand of NC_058080.1, from coordinate 460,103,842 downwards.
GTTCACAGAAACACCCCACATGTGGTGGTAAACTGCTGTAAGGACACATGGTGCAGAAGAAAAGAAGAGCCGTATGGTTTTCGGAAGGCAGATTTTGCTGGACTGGTTTTTAGACACCATGTCCCATTTTAAGGCCCCCTGATGCACCCCTACAGTAGAAACTCCCAAAAAGTGACCCCATTTTTGAAACTACGGGATATGGTGACAGGTTTTTTTTGGTATTATTTTGGGGTACATATCATTTTTGATCACTCTATATAAAAATTTTTGTGAGGCAAAGTAACGAAAAAAATGGGTGTTCTGGCACAGTTAAAATTTTATTGTTTTTTACAATGTTGATCTGACAGGTTAGACCATGTGCTATTTTTATAGAGCAGGTTGTTACAGACGTGACAATATCAAATATGTCTACTTTCTTTATTTGTTTTACTTTTACACAATAAAGCATTTTTGAAAAAAATATGTATTTTGTGTCTCCATTTTCTGAACACAATTTTTTTATTTTTCTGCTGATCGTTTTGTGGAGGGGCTCATTGTTTGCAGGAAGAGTTGACGTTTATATTGGTATCATTTTTGGGTACATATGATTTTTTGACCATTCATTATTACACTTTATCGGGCAAGGTGTTTTGGCACATCTTTTATTTATTTATTTTTACAGCCTTAACCTGTGGGGGTAGATCATGTGATATTTTTATAAAGCAGGTCGTTACGGACATGGCAACACCTAATATGTATACTTTTTCTTATTTATTTGTTTTACACAATAAAAGCATTTTTGAAACAAAAAAAAATATGTTTTAGTGTCTCCATAGTCTGAGAGCTATAGTTTATTTTTTTGCTTGGCTGATTGTCTTAGGCAGGGTCTCGTTTTTTGCAGGATGAGGGTATGGTTTGATTTTGGGGGAATATGCTTTTTTGATCGCTTGGTGTTGTACTTTTTATGATGTAAGGTGACAAAGAATTGCTTTTTTGGCACTGTTTTTATTTTATTTGTTTTACAGTGTTCACCTGAGGGGTTAGGTGATGTAATATTTTTATAGAGCTGGTTGTTACGGACACAGCGATACCTAAATTTTTTTTTTTTTTTTTTTTACTTTAAAACAATACATTTTACCTCAAGTGATACCACCTTCCTATATGCTTCTACTCAGGGTTTACAGTATATATTTTACCTCAGCAGATACCACCTTCCTACATGCTTCTGCTTCTCAGGGTTTATACATTTTACCCCAGCTGATACCACCTTCCTACATGCTTCTGCTTCTCAGGGTTTATACATTTTACCCCAGCTGATACCACCTTCCTATATGCTTCTACTTCTCAGGGTTTACAGTATATATTTTACCTCAGCTGATACCACCTTCCTACATGCTTCTGCTTCTCAGGGTTTATACATTTTACCTCAGCTGAAACCACCATCCTATATGCTTCTGCTTCTCAGGGTTTACAGTATATATTTTACCTCAGCTGATACCACCTTCCTACATGCTTCTGCTTCTCAGGGTTTATACATTTTACCTCAGCTGAAACCACCATCCTATATGCTTCTGCTTCTCAGGGTTTATACATTTTACCTCAGCTGATACCACCTTCCTACATGCTTCTGCTTCTCAGGGTTTATACATTTTACCTCAGCTGATACCACCTTCATACATGCTTCTGCTTCTTAAGGGTTTATACATTTTACCTCAGCTGATACCACCTTCCTACATGCTTCTGCTTCTCAGGGTTTATACATTTTACCTCAGCTGATACCACCTTCCTACATGCTTCTGGTATTCTCTATGGCTGGCTTGAGGGTTTAATTTAATTATGGGCTCCTTCCACAGCTTCATCAAATTTTCATTATAAACTTAAAAAGGCTTTTAGTGGATTTACACCACACAATTGTCAGTCTGATTATAGGGAACAAACTTTACAACGAATGCTCACTCCCAATAATCTGTCCATGTAAAGGTATGGCTGATCACCTGATGAATGAGCAAAATGTTCGTTCATTGGGTACATTTATCATTTATGCAGCACATTAAATCATTGTTTCTGGACAGCGGTTCATCCGCTGTAAATAGCAATCTGCTGCTGAGAAATAATGAATCTGTATAGGTACCAGCAATAGCACTAGCCATCACTCATCCCCATACAAGAGGAGGTAATTGCTACATGTAAATGCAGCTCTTACCTCCACTGACGAACAGGCAGTTATTGGGAAGGAATGGTTCCTTCACGGTAATTGCCTGCTCATTCGGTGCTTGTAAATGCTCCTTTCGGTTTTCTTGGTTTGTGCACTTTGTAGTCTACTTTGGCCTTGCCACTTTGCCAAGAACTTGTTTTCTACTGTGGCACTAAGATCGTGACTTTGGGGTACATTTATCAAATATGGTACTAAAAGGAAAACTGGCTTAGTTGCCTATAGGAACCAATCAGATGGATCCTTTCACTTTCCAAAGTTTTCCGTAGCACCGGTTTTGATATGTCTCCCTTTGTCCTTAGGATTGAAGTTCCTGATTTTAGCAGGCTGATTGTCGACGCTGTGCCTCTTATGTCCTCTGCAGGGTTGCTTTGCAATGGGCATCACTATAGCGATACAATCTTACATTTGTGCTACATGCTCTGTTACACTTTTGTATAGAGGAGACTCTGTTTCCTATGTTTCTTTGTCTATGCCAAGCAAACCCCATGAATAATGACCACAGACTAGAGATGAGCTAATCGAAGCTGACAAAGTGGAATTCAATGCGAATTTCAGGAAAAATTTGATTTGCACGAATGTGAATTTCCTTGCGCTTCGTGGTAACAAATCACATTTTTCCTAATTTGGCTGCTGCACGTGTGAGGACATGGAGAAAGGAATTGTGAAAAGGCGGGATCACCCATACTGACATGCATGCAGCCAATCAGCAGCCAGCCAGCCCTGTGATGTCACAGCCCTATAAATACGGCAGCCATCTTAGATTCTGCCATTCACCAGCGTACCTAGTACAGGGAGAGACGTGTCTGCAGGTGCTAGGGACAGGGATAGAAAAAACGTCATTGTGCTAAAAAAAAAACTATTTACAAGTGCAGGAAAAGATTATTCAAGGTGTAGGGAAAGTATAGGGAGGATTCATTCCACTGCATTTCTGTTGTACAGGGTTCAGTCGGGAAGATAACAGCCTAGGTAACATTCCTATTACACCTTGCAGCACTGACTGGGCACCCAAATGGCCATTATATAGCTCTGTAATTCCAGCAAACCGTTCTTATTAGGGAGCAGGTGCTGTTTGATACAGCCATTAACAGGGTTTATTACAAGGAAATATTTATGCGTTTTATTTGCCCTTGTGCGGTGCAGTTATATGTTCTAAAGCAGGCATGCTCAACCTGCGGCCCTCCAGCTGTTGCAAAACTACAACTCCCAGCATGCCAGAACAGCCTACAGCTATCAGCCTACCGCAGGGCATTGTGGGAGTTGTAGTTTTACAACAGCTGGAGGGCCGCAGGTTGAGCATGCCTGTTCTAAAGCATTTTTTGGCTTGTAATATTGGGAAAAAGGGCTTATTAGCCGTTGTGTAGTGAAGTGCAAAACTTACAGTCCTTTTTGTAGTGCATTAGTGGCAAAAGTAAAAGATATTTTCTGCCTAGCTGTGCACTTATCTGTTTTAAAGCCATTTTTTTGTGTGTATTACTAGAAAAAATAAAAATATATTTGCCGCTCAGCGGTGCAGTTATCTGTTTAAAAGCAATTTTTTTTGTGTATTAGTGGAAAAAGGAAAAATATCTTTGCCGCCTAGCGGTGCAGTTTATCTGTTTTAAAGCCCTTTTTTTCTTGTATTAGTGGAAAAAGGAAAAATATCTTTGCCACTCAACGGTGCAGTGAGATATTTTACAGCCCAGTTTGCCGTGTATTACTGGCGAAATGCAAATATATTCGCCTTTCATAGTTGCACTTATCTGTTGAAAAGCCTTTTGTGTAACAATAGAAAAAAATTAGGGCCTATTTGCCGTATTTTGCCACAAATAAAAAAAGGTCACACACTCTAATATTTCGTTGGACCGCCTTTAGCTTTGATTACGGCACACATTCGCTGTGGAATTGTTTTGATAAGCTTCTGCAATGTCACAAGATTTATTTCCATCCAGTGTTGCATTAATTTTTCACCAAGATCTTGCATTGATGATGGTAGAATCTGACTACTGCGCAAAGCTTTCTCCAGCACATCCCAAAGATTCTCAATAGGGTTAAGGTCTGGACACTGTGGTGCCCAATTCATGTGTGAAAATTATGTCTCATAATCCCTGAACCACTATTTCACAATTTGAGCCCGATGAATCCTGGAATTGTCATCTTGGAATATGCCTGTGCCATCAGGGAAGAAAAAATCCATTGATGGAATAAACTGGTCATTCAGTATGTTCAGGTAGTCAGCTGACCTCATTCTTGGAGCACATACTGTTGCCGAACCTAGACCTGACCAACTGCAGCAACCCCAGATCATAGCACTGCCCCCACAGGCTTGTACAGTAGGCACTAGGCATGATTGGTACATCACTTCATCTGCCTCTCTTCTTACCCTGATGCGCCCATCACTCTAGAGCAGGGTAAATCTGGACTCATCAGACCACATGACCTTCTTCCATTGCTCCAGGGTCCAATCTTTATGCTCCCTAGCAAATTGAAGCCTTTTTTCTGTTTTGCCTCACTGATTTTCTTACGGCTACACAGCTGTTCAGTCACAATCCCTTGAGTTCCCTTCGCATTGTGTGTGTGGAAATGCTCTTACTTTCACTATTAAACATAGCCCAGAGTTCTGCTTTTGTTTTTCTTCGATTTGATTTCACCAAACGTTTAAGTGATCTCCCATCACGATCATTCAGGATTTTTTCCCGCCACATTTCTTCCTCGAATACGATGGGTCCCCACTATCCTTCCAGTTTTTAATAATGCGTTGGACAGTTCTTAACCCAATTTTAGTAGTTTCTGCAATCTCCTTACATGTTTTCTCTGCTTTATGCATGCCAATGATTTGACCCTTCTCAAACAGACTAAAATCTATTCCGCGACCACTTTTGACATGGTTGTTTAAGAAATGAGAAGCAACTCATTGCACCAGTTGGGGTTAAATAACTTATTGCCAGCTGAAAGATAATCACCCAAGCAGTAATTATCCAATAGGAGGCTCATAACTATTTGCTTAGTTAAATCTAGGTGGCAACTTTTTTTTGGGACAGGCAGTGTATTTTACAGCCCAGTTTGCCATGTATTACTGGCGACCAACTCCTTGCTCCACCACGACAGCTTCCACCCACGAAATGTGAAAAAAGCCGTACCTTACGGACAGTTCATTGAGACAAATAAACAGTAGGGATAGTGGATACCACAGACAGGCATCTGATTTAAAACAACGATTATTGGAGAGAGGGTACTCAGAAAAATCACTCAATAAGGATATGAAAAGAGTAGAGGAGGGCTTCTCCCAGAATGAACTGCTTATGAGCAGCAGTTATAGATACAAACAGACTAAGACTAATACTGGGGGTGCAAGGTTTGCATTCTCCTTTAAATACAGTCCCATGGCAGAGCGTATTCGCTCAGTAATACTCAAGAATTGGGACATTTTAAGGAGAGATGCAACCCTGAGTGAACTCACAGAACAGAAGCCACTCTTATCTTTTAGAAGAAACCACACGATCAAAGACAGACTTGTGAGAAGCAAGTTTCAATCCACTAAAAGTAATAATTGGCTCAAGAGTAATATACCAAAAGGGAATTTTAGATGTGGCAGCTGTTCACTATGCCCCCACAATTCCCAAAAGAAATATATCGAGTTTGCAGGCACCCAACATGGAATCAATAGTTTCATCAACTGCCGGAGCACGTATGTGGTGTATTTACTACTGTGCACCGGCGGGCGATTCTATATTGGGAAAACAATCAGGTGCATGTTTGAAAGAGTGAGGGAGCATTTCAAATCTGTGAAAACAGGAAAGGGTTGCCCTAGATTTATAGATCATATAAGAAATGCTCATGGAGGTAACGTGGACTGTATCTCTTTTACAGTGCTAGAGATTGTATCCGCCCCTCTGCAGGGAGGGGATAGACACCACCTCCTCCTGCAGAGGGAAGCAAGGTGGATTTTGCGGACCCAAGCTCTGGGTGAGCTTGGATTGAATGATAGGAATGATCTAAGCCCTTTCTTATAGTTATATGTTATACACATTATTGTCATATGGAAGTGTATTGCCCGGTATTTATAGTTGTCATGTTACATGTATACATTTTTGTATCTTTTCATTTAACCTTCAACGCGGGCGCAGCCTTGTTGTCTGTTACCATGACAACGGGCAACGCCGGCATTTAAAAGGGTGACGCGAATGTACTTGCTGACGCACAGCCCGAGGAAACGCTTGTAGCGCGAAACGGCCGTCGCTGTTTGATGCGTGACCAAGAATTGTCTGCCCCCTGCTACATCTGATTTATGGAATAAAAGTACCGTAATTGTTTCAACACACTGGTGAGTGCCGCTGTACATTTCTTCTCCTACATTGTGATTACATGCACCTTACTTACTACGACCAGCTGTGCACCACCGTCAGTGTGTATCCTCATCAGCCCTGAGAATCGTCTGGCTACTCTTGCGGATTGTTTGTGTGGCTGTGCCGCCCCTCTCTTAATCTATACAAATATATTAGCCTTTCATCGTTGCACTTATCTGCTGAAAAGCGTTTTGTGTAAAAATAGAAAGAAATTAGGGCCTAATTGCTGTTCAGCATTGCAGTGAGATATTTTACAGCCCAGTTTGCGGTGTATTACTGGCGAAATAAAAAATATATTTGCCGCCCTGCTTTACACTTATCTCTTGAAAAGCCTTTTGTGTAACAAAGAAAAAATTAGGGCCTATTTGCCGTTTAGAGGTGCAGTGATATATTTTACAGCCCACTTTGCCGTGTATTACCAGCGAAATACAAATATATTCACCTTTCATCGTTATCTCTTGAAAAGTCTTGTGTAAAACTAGAAAGAAATTAGGGCCTAATTGCTGTTCAGCGGTGCAGTTATATGTGGTGAACCACTTTTTTCTTTATGGACCTAATTACGTATTGGTGAAATTTGTTTAGTGAAACAGGCTGTTTTTGGGAAAATTGATGGCTGCAAGTAGACTTTCTTCTGTATGAACCGAATTCCATTATCCTGTAATTAGTGAAATTTTTTATTTCAACCATATTTTATTTGGAAAAATTGATGGGTGATTGTACACCTCCTTTTGCGGTATGGACCGAATTATGTCGTCGTGGGTCCTGCAGTAAACATAATGAAGACGCTGATGACAACACACCAGCAGACTTTGCTATTCACAATTAACTCAAGCAGCTTCACTAGGTTGTAAACATTCATGTGTTTTTATCTGCTCCGTCTGCATTCAATCTCCACAGCACACAAGACATGACAGGACAGCCTCTGCTTTGGAGTCCAAGTCCAGTTTCTTAAGATCAGGAGTTCCATCAGAATTGTGCGTAACAATCTTGCTCCTTGTGCAAAGCCATAACAAATGGACTCCATAGGCATACACATCAGAGGAAGCTGAAGCTGGTTGCCCCAATTTTAATTCAGGAGCAGTAAACAGCAGGACTCAAATAGAGGTGGCTGAACTCCACTGCTCTGTATCTCTTGTGAAGTCAATGTCTTCAGCAATACCCCTCTCACGATTTACAGCAAATACATTATTTTCATGTAGAGAATGAGATTCAAGAATTATGTTGGAGGCATGTAGTGTATGCAAGCCATGTGCGACCCTCTCAATTAAGGGCCTACTTGCTGTTCAGCGGTGCAGTTATATGTGGTAAAGCCCTTTTTGCGGTCACATTTTTTATGTGACACTGGGCTTTTCTCTGAAAATGTATGGGTGAATGTACACCTCTTTTTGTGGTATGGAACGCCTTCCTTAGTGGTGAAATTCTTTATGTGACACTGTCTTTTTTCTGTAAATGTATGGGTGAATGTACACCTCCTTTTGCGGTATGGGCTAAATTACGCAGTGTTGAAATTTTACATTTCTAAGTAAACACCGCTGCTCTGTATCTCTTGTGAAGTCAATGTCTCAAAATATGCCCCTCTCGCGAATTTACACCAAATACATTATTTTCATGTAGAGATTCAAGAATTATGTTGCAGGCATGTAGTGTATGCAAGCCATGTGCAACCCCTCTCATCACTCTCAACCTAAAAGCCAAATGTTCTTGTTTACCTGGACTCAAAGGAAAGGACAGAGATCCACTGGCTCTGCTCATACAGATTTCATCAAAGCCTCCACTCACCAAGGCAAGCACAGAGGACTGTATTATGTGGTTGGTTCTGCGGGACATACACAGAGGACGATCTATTGGAGGTGTTAACAAAGACATTTACTTGCCTCCTGCTCTTCCTGTATAACAGCTCTGAGGCACTCACAGCTATTGTAGAGACGTGGTACCCAAAAAACTTTGACTGTTGTTTGGGTAAGCTGGTAATCAGTTCTCAAGACCTTAGATGGCTAGCAGCGATGTGGACCAGGTATGACATGTCTGGATCAGTGTCGCCTACTGAGCTTGCTTTCTTTATGCCCGTTGAACCTTGCATGGACATTTGTTATGCAATCCACGCAGAGGACTTCAAGACTTTATGGAATTATATTCATAAATCAAAGGACGAGGTCACGTTGGAGGAAGTGGACAATTTATTCCAATGTATTTACTCGCATTTCTTCAGAATCCACTTATCAGCAACCCAGCTCGTCAAGGTGACAGCATTTGTGGCATCAGCGTGTTGTGAAGGAAAAGTGAAGTTCTTCAGTAAGGACTACCTAATCTGAGTGCTGGGATTCATCACAGAGCTGGCCATCAATAACATCCAGTATTGAACACATGGATGACTCTCATCTCCGAACTTGTCCACAATGTTCTGGCCCCCCCCCGGACATCTTACATGCCTTATAGATGATCCCTGCAGTGCTTACTATATGTTATACAGCTTCTTATCATTATGTTACAGCAGCTGTAAGACCTGCACATACTAAGGCTTATTTATGAAGTTTTTTGGGTGTTACCTATACCGACCAGTTACCTTCGGGCTGTGATTATGTAGCCTGCACTGTAGAAATGAGCTGGAGTTGGCTTATTTGCTGGACTGTCCTCCAGTTATCAGCCATAACCCCATACATTTATTGATCCGTATGCATTACCATCTTGGTCACTCCAACACTGGTCGTCAATCCATTCTTGTTGATGAAACACTTTGTTTTTCCAGTTTATCTTTTAAATCTTGTGGTTTTGCCCCTTCTATGTTGCATTTTATGTGTATCCTGTTTGTTAAATAAATGCAGTTTTTTCTCCCTCGTTCAAAAATAAATAAATTGGCTTGTGATTTGGTAGCCAAAAGCAGGTGTGGGTACAAACCACAGAAGACATGCTATTATTCCGTTCACGTGTCATCTCTGTTTTGGATCCAATCCTGTTTTTTGGCATTAGCAATACTGATGGCTTTCTGACCAAATGGCTGACCAAGTGAAGGCAGATGCTCCACAGACAGGATCCATTTTTTGGGGGTTATTGTTCTGACGGATCAGAGGAAGGGCAAAATAATCAGTCAAAACAAACTTACTGCTGACACCTTCTCCATTCTGTCGGGGAGCTCTACTTGTATGTGTTTAATAGAAAAGGGTCTGTAGACATCTATGTGGAATCAGCTGTTGGCGGTTTAAAAGGAGTGCGCTAACATTGAACTGTAAGGCCGAGTTCATACTTGAGTTATTTGGTTAGTTTTGGCCCCATGACTGCCCAAATAAATGAAGTGTGCAGTGATTCTAAGAGAGACCCTTGTCATCTGCATGTCATACTGACTCACAGTATTATTTCACTACCAAAGCAGACTCCCTATGCGTGTTACTACAAGGCACAGTGTTCTAAACCACTATAAAGGCTCTCTGCAGCCAGGAAATAGATGTTTTTTAACGTAATTCGCTGCAAATTTATTCGGATCGAACCACATTTTTCCCAAAACATTCGGCGAATCGGCAAATTGCATTTTTGAAAAATTCACTCATCTTTACCACAGACCAACTGAAAAGCAGAAAAACATGCAGAGGCTTGGCCAGGCTGTAACCGGATAATCGAGAGTCTCTGCTTTCAGCTTTGCATAGCCATTGACATACTACTCACTGAGATCCTAATATGCTTTGTGAGGTTCAGTTATTATATAGGGAGCAAGAATCTCTGCCTATTCAGCAGCTGGGAGTTTGTGTTTTTTCAGCAACAAACAGGTAGACCTTTATGTCATCATCAGGTGTCATCTTTTGTAAGATGTTGGATAGTCCTCCTCGTGTTAAAATTGACCAGAGAACTTTCCTCCATGTTTTTTGTTTTTTTTTGTTAAGCCTTAATAGTCTCTATAGGCACTGCAACTGTTCCAAAATCAAACTTAGGCCACATTGTCACAACCGTGTTTTGCATTCTGAAAACTGCAAATCCGCAAAACATGGTTACTGGCTGTGTACATGCGGCATCACAGTGCAGACCAATTGGCTTTAATGGGTCCATGCTCTGAATGTTCTGGCTAAGTATAAGACATGTCCTACCCCTTGTGGAGCGTCCGCACGGATGCAGAAGCGGACCACAAAATGGATGAAGTTTTTCAGTCTTCACAACAAATATTTTGTCAATCTGTTGATCCGAACAACATGCCTGCACCCTTTCCCAATTGTTGAAATCTTTGGATGTGGGGTAAAGTCCAAACGTTTTTAAGCATACAAAAGAGAAAAAAGTGGTCGGCACATCAACACCATCAGAGTCCAGTTCAGCAAAGGGCAACACAAAAGGGCGGTGCTCGGTGGTAAAAAAAAAAAAAAAAAAAGCTAATGTGAATATAACTGCTTTTAGACTATCTAATCTTAGTTTGCACTTTAAGTCTGCTTCACTTTATATAGAATTTACAGATTTACTGTTCACACTTAGATTAGACAGTCTAAAAATGTGCCAGATTTATTAATGTGGATGATGCAAGATGATTTCTAGCGTCAGATCTCATGGGATGACGTTATGACATTCGTGATGTCATCGCGCAAGACCCAGAGCAGGGGAGTATGGTGATGTCATCACAACTGCCTACCTAAGAGCAGAGGAAAAGCAGAGTAAAGAGTGGAGTACAAATGGAGTGGGGCAGGACATTTTACAGAGGGGGTCCATTCTAGAGATGGGGGCCTTTCTATGGATGGGACCATTCTATGGAGGGAGTCCATTCTACAGGGGGAGCCATTCTACAGAGGAAGGCCATTATACAGAGGAGGGACATTCTACAGAGGACCTGATAATAACCTTAATACAGTTCCTATGTTTGTATGTTAAAGACAGGGGCAGAGTTATTTGCAGTGACTTCATATTTGGATGCCTTTAAGATTCATTATATAATGTAAGGTAAGTCTTGAACAATCACAGCCAGCCTCACACACAGCAAGAGTTTTGACCAATCACAGCCAGCCTCACACTCAGCCTGTGTGGGAAATTCCCCTAGCAGGAGCTGCTAAAATCATTACACCAGAGGAGAAATGCTGAACAGACATCCACTCCACTAAGAGCTATGTTTTATGGAAGCAGAGAGGCCAAAAAAGGTATTTAAAACAGTTATATACACTCACCTAAAGAATTATTAGGAACACCATACTAATACGGTGTTAGACCCCCTTTTGCCTTCAGAACTGCCTTAATTCTACGTGGCATTGATTCAACAAGGTGCTGATAGCATTCTTTAGAAATGTTGGCCCGTATTGATAGGATAGAATCTTGCAGTTGATGGAGATTTGAGGGATGCACATCCAGGGCACGAAGCTCCCATTCCGCCACATCCCAAAGATGCTCTATTGGGTTGAGATCTGGTGACTGTGGGGGCCATTTTAGTACAGTGAATTCATTGTCATGTTCAAGAAACCAATTTGAAATGATTCGAGCTTTGTGACATGGTGCATTATCCTGCTGGAAGTAGCCATCAAAGGATGGGTACATGGTGGTCATGAAGGGATGGACATGGTCAGAAACAATGCTCAGGTAGCCCGTGGCATTTAAACGATGGCCAATTGGCACTAAGGGGCCTAAAGTGTGCCCAGAAAACATCCCCCACACCATTACACCACCACCACCAGCCTGCACAGTGGTAACAAGGCATGATGGATACATGTTCTCATTCTGTTTACGCCAAATTCGGACTCTACCATTTGAATATCTCAACAGAAATCGAGACTCATTAGACCAGGCAACATTTTTCCAGTCTTCAACAGTCCAATTTTGGTGAGCTCGTGCAAATTGTAGCCTCTTTTTCCTATTTGTAGTGGAGATGAGTGGTACCCGGTGGGGTCTTCTGCTGTTGTAGCCCACCTTTCTTTCCCATTCTGACATTCAGTTTGGAGTTCAGGAGATTGTCTTGACCAGGACCACAACCCTACATGCATTGAAGCAACTGCCATGTGATTGGCTGACTAGATAATCGCATTAATGAGAAATAGAACAGGTGTTCCTAATAATTCTTTAGGTGAGTGTAATGTTCCTACTGTTAATATAGTGATCAGAACTGTATAGTGAACCAGTTATATGTGTGTTTACTTACAGTTCCACCAATTGCAAACTACAAAGTTCACAATCCAAATTCAAATTCCATATTGCAATCCAAATTGCATACAACCATACCAGATCATACTCAACCAATCTGCAAATAGTTACTGCTAACTGCATACTGCAAATTGCAACCAAATTCAGCAAGTGAACTATTAGTTAGACCTCAGATATACCTCTCAGAGAGATCATAAAGTGCTTAAATAACTTAAAGTGAGAGTACAGATACTCAAGAGAGAAATATATCCACCATTTTATGTTGAATGACAAGATTGAACAGTTGAACCACCATCTTATGCATACTGCCATTTTGTGATACTTTATTGAACACATGTTTTGTACATGGACTATCTGCTGCGGAGGCGGAATTGTTATATGAAGAAAAGTTGAAGTTAATAAAGAAGTTATTTCAAGCATTTGGTGTGCTCTTTAAACCTACTGTTTCCATAGAACGGCGCTAGAGGAATTACAGAGTAATAGACAGTCTGGTTAGACTAAAAGTCAGAGATATCAAAATTCTTCTAATGCCACAGCGCAAAAGGCACTTCATAGTGCTGCGCCTGCCACATTCTATGTACTCCAGTGGGGGGCATCGTACATACTACAGAGTGGTTCATTCCATATACTACAGAGGGGCCATTCTATATACTACAAATGGGGTAATTATACTACAGGGTAGGGGTGAGAGCATTATACATATAAGCACTACAGGGTGCATTATAATACAGATGGCATTATACATATGGGCACTACAAGGGCAATTATAATACAGGGAGCACTGCAACAGTGCATTATAAATACTGGGGCCACTATAGGAGACATTATTACTACTGTGGGCTGTATAAGGATGGCTTATAGATCAGCCTTATTACTACTGTGGGCTCTAAAGAGGTGTCTTATAGAGGGGACTTGTTATTGCTGGGAGCACTATAGGGGAACTTATTTCTACTAGTGTCCCAATGTGGGCATTATTAAGATTTGGGTGCTTTAATACTTGGCATAATACAGAGGGCATTACTACTAATGGGGTTGCTGTAGGGGGCACTATTACTATTGGGGGCAGTCTGGGAGCACTAGTACTATGGATGGACTATCTGTATGGTACTTTAATACTGTATATTTGGGGGCATTGGGGAGCACAGTAGGCATAGTATTGGGGGTAGTAGCAAAATGAAAATATTGGGGCACCAGGAGGGGAAGGATGATAAAAAAGTGAGGAACCTAAGATGTCTGTGTGTCAAACTCTACAGAGACAAGATGTGGCTGAAATACTCTACATCAGAGGAGACATTACTGTATGTAGGATGTATATGGTGCTAGAAATGCTGGGGCCATTTCAATTTTCACCTCAGGAAGCAGTAGGCTAGAATAGGACCTGATATTGCTAAGCAATCGCCTTGCCCTGATAGTAATATGACAGAAAGAACCATGATAGATAGATAGATAGATTACATCAATTGAACTTTCTATTTGTGCAGGGGGCTAAATATGGAGTTTTGTATGGGGCCCCATGATTTCTCCCAATGTGGAGTGAATGGAAGTGCCAGGTCCTCTCCTTTTATTTTTAGGGGAGATAAGCCACAGCCAGAGATATCTTGCAGCAGTTTACTCCATTCCATTCAGGACACATTCAGGATTTACCAATAACACAAAAGCCAAAATAATATTTAATATGCTTTATGTGGCATACTCACTTTTTTCTTTTTCAGAACGTCAACAAACCTGTGAAAATATAACGATACATAGATTTACAATTTTCTTTCAAACTCATAATCTACAGTAATACATTTATATTCATTTTTAGTCCATGGTTATCATAAAAAAACATATTTAGGGTTGGCTGATTCTATCAAAATCAACATTAGGCCAGGGACACATGACGAAGCCGTAAGGTGAAACGCGCGTCGAGGTTGTGCGCCCAGGGTCCGACCGTCCACTCACCACCATGTCCTCAGGTACGTTCTGAGTTAGTATCGTTTCACACCGTTGCTTGGGACTTCTGTATACATCCATAGTGAGTCCCTCAACACACCCATGGTGCATATTATCAAGATTCTTACTTCTATCCGAGTACTTGTTATTTCCATGGTCTGCTTTAATTGTTCAAGTACTGTGTGTAGTGTGACAAAGCTCTTTTGCTTACCTGGTATGGTCATTTGCATGATTTGTGCATAGTCCTACTGCGGTGACACTACATCTGGCCATCCAGGTAATCCCTGAGCTTTTACTATCATTAAATGGACTGTACCTTTCTGTGTGTTATAACCCACAGATACATTGGTGTTTTTGTGGTACCTGTGACCCTGCGCTTCTCTGTATCCTTGCATTATCTGTAGTTGTTCCATCCTTTATACTTTATAATAAATTTATACTTTTATACATCATTTCCACTTGTTCGTTTTGGTTTACCTTAGATGTTTTATGAGTGGTAATCGTAGCTGTCTGGTTGACAGGTGGCCTTCTGTAGGTTAATAACAGGGACACATGTAACAGAAAATCCATTGGGGAAAAAAAATGCACAAAAAAACCCACATGGATTAGATGAGGTTTTTGCTGCAGAAAAGCCAGCATATTTCACACTCTCCATTGAGAAGAGTAAAATGCGCAAGAGAAATCCGCTGTATTAAATGACATGCTGCGGATTACAAACTGCAATACTGCATTTTTTCTGCCTGTTTTTTTTTTACGCAGCATGTGGATGAGAATTCAGAAATGTATCCACTGTGCTGATACTATAGGGGGGTGGGGAACCTTTTTGCTGTCGAGGGCCATTTGGATATTTGTAATTATAATTTGCGGGCCATACAAAATTTTGGCTCAAAATCACTGATGGAAATCACATACCAAACACTGACTGTATGAATAAGGCCCCATGCACACGGCCGTGTTTCACAGCCGTGTGCGGGCCGTGGAACCGCGGCCTGGATCCCTCCTGAGAGCAGGAGCGCACGGCGTCACTGGTTGCTATGACGCCGTGCGCTCCCTGCTGCCGGCACAGTACAGTAATACACTGGTATGATCTATACCAGTGTGTTACTGTATTGCGGCGGCAGCAGGGAGCGCACGGCGTCATAGCAACCAGTGACGCCGTGCGCTCCTGCTCTCAGGAGGGATCCAGGCCGCGGTTCCACGGCCCGCACACGGCTGTGAAACACGGCCGTGTGCATGGGGCCTAAGACATGACTGTGTGCAGTGTCCCGCATCTCTCTTCACCTTCTCATTGCATTTTAGTCCTCTTACAGCTGAACTTCAAAACTTGAACTTTCATCACTGATGAAAACTATTTACATTTCAAAATTTAGGTTTATTGGACCCAATAAACAGTCAGAATGACTGACTGTCAAAATGTCAGCATCACTTGGCAATCCTGTGTAATGAGGCATCCTCTTTCTTTTAGGCTAGGTCTACACGACGACATGTGTTGCGCGCCAATTTTTATAATGGTAGTCTATGGTGTCGCACTGCGACATGCGACATGCTACGACTGCGACGTGACAGTCGCAAAAAAATACATCTTGAATGTTTTTTTTTTGTGACTGTCGTGTCGCAGTCGCAGCATGTCGCAGTGCGACACCATAGACTACCATTATAAACATTGTCGCGAGACATTGGTGCGACAAAATGTCGCCCGACAAATGTCGTCGTGTAGACCTAGCCTCAGATCCAAACCAGCATCTAACTCAGGGCTCAGGATTAAGCTCAAGTGATTGAGGATTGAGCTCAAGTGAAGGGCCTTCTGAGCTCATTTGGATTAGATCCTCCCGTGTAGAAGTATGAATTGATTGCATACTTTTTATTTAATTCTGTTTTGGGCAGATAAACCTTCGTTCACATGGGATTAAGTTCTGCTTTTCAATATTACCATCTTGGGGTATATATAATTTATTGATCAACTTTTATTAAAGCAGTTCTCTGGGCTTTTAACATGCTCGCTGCTGCTATGTCTATGAGCAGCGCTCATGAAGAGATACGGGAGGTGGCACTTGCACACAGCTGATCGGCAGGGGGTGTCGGGTATCAGACCCCACCGATCTGATATTGATGATCTATTCTGAAGATAGGTCATCAATATTAAAAGCCCAGAGAACCCTTTTAACCCTTTCTTTGGGGAATAAAAAAAACAAACAAACAAATCTTTCCACACCTACCACTTCGAGCACCGATGGGGGTTGCATAGCATTATATTGATTTATGATGCTATGTAACCCTGACAGTTCTGGATTTAACACTGACATAATGCTGTCAGTGTTATACAATACATTCCAGAAATGCAAAGGTTACATAGCATCATAAATCAATACAATGCTATGCGACCCCGGCAGTGCTGGGAGGTCAGGATGGGTGTTCTCGCTAACACGAGCTGCGAGTTCAATGTGTGGACCTTGCTCATGTGAAAGGGACCTAAAAGGAAATATATAATGAAGGCAAGGTTGCAATAAACCCAATGTTTATTGTTTCCTTATGTGTCCTCCTGCTCTTGTCCAACCATTTGTCTGTGTATACAGGACCTCCTTCTTCTCTTGTTCCTTGGTTCAGCCCTTCTGTGTTCCCTGTGGTGCTTTATGATCCCTGCTTCACAGCAGCCTGCTGCATGATCTTCGGTAAGGGCCTGTCTCCTGTGATCCGGCCTCCACGTTGTCTGCACTGAAGGTAGAAATCTTCAGAGCAGCGTGGTCTCCACAAGAAGAGGCAAGGAAGTGTGCCGTGAAGGGAGGAAGCCGGGGAAGGGGAACAGCACAGGGACCTCCTGATAATGTATACGTTATAGTATACAGTCAGACTACCCAATTTACTATGTGGATGCCGAAGTGTTTAGGAAGGCAGAGTATTGTACTTGTGTACTCACAAGCTTGCCGTCCTCGCTTCCTGTTCCTCGCTGGCTGGCGGGCTGGATGTCAGGGGATTGGTTCTTCTAACAGATGTGCCTAGCGTGGTGCGTCTGCTGAAGGAAGTTTCCTTAAAGCTGCAGCGCATCGGTGGGACAAGTCGCAAATGGCGAGAAGACTTTTAAATTCCTGGTCGCATTGGCGAGTCTGATACCCTATACTGTGCCCCCTACTTTGTACTGTGCCCCCTGCCGCATACTGTGCCCTATACCCTGCACTATTCCCCATAAAAAACTCAGTAGGAGGCACAGTACAGGGATATAAGGGGATACCCCTGTACTGTGCCTCCTAAGCTCTACTATTCCCTCTTATACCCTATACTGTGCCTCCTAACCTTTACAATGCTCTCTTATACCCTATAGTGGGCTTCCTAACCTGTGCTATGCCCACTTATACTCTGCATTGTGCCCCCATACCCTGTACAGTGACTCTAGTCATAACATGTATTGTGCCCTCTTACACTCTATACCAGGGATGCCCAACCTGCGGCCCTCATACTGTTGCAAAACTATAACTCCCAGCATGCATTGACAGCCTACAGCTATCAGCTTACAGCAGGGCATGATAGAAGTTGTAGTTTTACATCAGGTGGAGGGCCGCAGGTTGAGCATACCCCTGATCATATACTGTACTGTGCCCCTTATACTCTGTTATTCGGTCACTGTATGGTGGTGTTATCTAGTCACTGTATGGGGTGCTATCCAGTCATTGATTGGTGGTGTTATCCAGCCACTGAATGGGGGTGCTATCCTGTCACTGTATGGGGGTGCTATCTA
Organism: Bufo gargarizans; assembly: GCF_014858855.1. Classification (NCBI taxonomy): domain Eukaryota; kingdom Metazoa; phylum Chordata; class Amphibia; order Anura; family Bufonidae; genus Bufo; species Bufo gargarizans. The sequence goes on along the minus strand of NC_058080.1, from coordinate 460,085,568 downwards.
GTCACTGTATAATAAAAAATAAAAATCTTACTTGTGTGTATGGCAAAACGGCCTGATGTTAAAAAAAAGTTATAGCTAAAAAAAAGTGTCAGTTGGTCAGCAAGGGGGAAAAGGGGGGAGGCGGGCACACAGTTTGCCTGTATGTGGCTCTGAAATTCCTGATGGCAGCCCTGGTGCCACTTGACTTACTTTCATATTCAATTAAGAAAATACAGATTTATGACATTAGTGAAGAGCATTCTGGTTGCTTCAACCACAAAATGGACTTCGGTAAGTCGGTAAGTCACATCAGATGCTGGGTAAAGTTGTAAAACCAGAATCTGATTTGAAATACTATACTAATCCTAAATACATATAGTAAACTATCTGTAAAACTTATAGCTTTCATATATTTTTGATCCTTTGGTCATGATAGCCTATAATTGCTCTAAAGCACCGTCTATCATAAAGAAACCAGAGACTTGTAATTTCGAATTTAGATTTTTTTTCTTCAATTCAGTGTAAAGTCATTAAAGTCCTATATGGTCAGAGAAAAACTGTTTTTGTTGTCCATAGCAGCCTATCTTTGTTTTACATTATGCTGTGCTGTGATTAGGAAAAGATTTCTTTTACACAGTTTTCATAAATCTACCTCATTGATTTAACTATAGTTATATGAATTTTACAGCAGTTCCACTAAAACATTTGACCATCTCATAATCAGCTATAGAATAGGCAATGTTTTTATAGTACCTTTCTGTTTCCCTGATAGATTCTTCAGTAGTTTCACTATATTTCTCACATATATCATTACGATCCATGCAAACCTTTCCAATAAATGCCCTTTGACCATACTGACCTGTGGGAAAATAGAAGAAAAAACTAATATTCATTATCTGCCCATTTTAGCCCCTTGTGAGGCATGCCTAGCTACAAAAGGACATCTAAATTCAAAACCTCCAAATTCCAGCACTCTGAACTGTAAACTATGCATGGTACGATGATGGAGTTTGGTACTACAAAACACTAGAATAAGCCTCCAAGGAATGCATGATTTACCCCACTTGTATTGGACCATCAGTGGTCAGCACATCTGGAATGTAACTGTGACCCTTATCACATTCTTTCTTCCAACTGCGTTCTACAAGTCATAACTTTTTTGCTTTTTCTATTCTCATAGAGGGCTTGTTGTTTTTTTGGGGAAAAGTTACATTCACAATAGCACCATTTAACTTGCCATATCTTGAATTGAAAAACAGGAAAAAAAACTGAACAGGGTGACTGAAAGCAAAGAATACAATTCCACCACATTTTTTGAGGGGTTTTGTTTTTGTGGCTTTCACTGTGCTAAAATAAAAAAGACAAAACAACCTTATTCCGCATGTCAGTACAATTACAGAAATACCATATTTAGTTTTTTATTAATTATTACTATTTGATATTTAAATAAAACTTTTGAAAAAATGTTTTTGCCTCGCCATATTCTGACACCCAGAACCTTTCGATATTTCTGTCCTGTGAGTAGGGGAACATGTTTGATCAAAGGGGGCCTGACTGTTGGGACCACTAGCAATCAAGATAAGGGGGTATTGCAAGTGTCGCCACACTGCTCAACGAGAATGGAGTAATGGTGCACATGTGTGTCCTCTGCTTCATTCACGTCTATGGGACGGCCACAACCACTGCACTTGGCAGTTCCACAGAAGTGAATTGTGTGGAGGATGCATCAAGGCTTCATTCTCATGGGGCAGTTTGGTGGCACTTGCATACCCACGTTCTTGTGATCTCTGGGGGTCCCAAGCGATCAAACACTTATCCCTTGTCATGTGTATAGGAGATAAGTGATATTAGTGGCACAACCCCCTTAATAGTGGTACTGACCAGAATGTCTCCAAGATCATTTATAAACTGTTGATAGGACCCATTACTCTTTTTTGTGGCACTTCACCTAGAATGACTACCTCAACTTAACACGTATGTGAACTGAATAGAATTCAGAAGGTAGAAATGGAGTTCTTACTTGCAATGTCAGCCAGCAAGATGGAAGCATCGGTATGTATGGTAGCAAAGTAACAAGCTGTTGTTGTGCCATTTCTCAACGTTCTTCTCTTAAAAAACAAAACAAAAAAACAATAATGCATTAACATCTCAAAGCATGATTTCCAGGAATGTCAACATCTATAGGGTATGTATTAAAGAGTATAATATACAGTACATGTATTGATAGATCTCAGCAGATGTTATAAGTTACAGTATTTTGTAACATATTTTATGAGGTAGTAAAGCTCCATTGAGCTCCCTCTAGTGGCAGCCTTGTGCTTCAGAAATGTATGCATGTGACAAGTCAGTGAACCCATAAAGAAATATCTACACACAAGAAACAGGCCTGAGAACTCTATCAGAATATAGCATTAAATAACTCTGGGTAGGCTGGCACATTAATTTATGTAATTAAATGTACATTGTTCGCAGCAGCCACGTGCCTGTATGGAAAATTATCACTAGCAGGGGCCGTCTTTATCCCCCCACAGACCACGCAAATATGTGGGGCCCCAGAGATCACAGGGCCTCTGCTATGCACTACAGTCAGCTGTATTGGGGGTAATATAGGGGTGCCTCATTACTACTGGGGCTTTAGTAAGGGTATTATATGGAGTCCTTATTACTACTAGGGTCACTATATGAAGGCTTTTTTTCACTACCGGAGGGAATACTGGGGACCTTATTACTATTAGGGGCGCTACAGGAGGGGCTTGTTACTACTGGAGGCACTGTGGTGGACTTTACTACTACTGGGGATTTTATTAATACAGGAACAGATAGAAGCTAGCTGATGGGGCAACTTTGCTTAGGGTCCCCAGAATGCCAAATCTGCCCCTGCTTGTAAACAAAGATCAGCGGACAGCCATTGAAGCATCAAGCAAGAAATTTAAAAGCGGAGGTGTGTTTTTAATTTTATTTTTATTACATTTGCTGCTTTTTGGACAACACCCATAAGTTCTCTGCCAGGGGACCGTGTGAATAATTCTATTGAGTTTGGTTGTTAGAGGTCAAAGTGAGAAAATACCAAAATATTTTTTCTATAGGTGAGAGTCTAATGTAAAATTAAATCCATACAAAGTAGATATGATTTATAGGTATTTTCTATACTAAATATTGCAACTACCAATAAAATTGAGAAGTACAGAAGAAAGCTCTGATTTGCTCAGTTGCCCAAAAATAACCAATCGTACTTGCAATGTACTGAAGCAGTTAAAACATAGAAAATACATTACTTAAGCAGACCTACCACGACGGCATTGTATATATTCCTAGCAATTTCTACATCTGAGAATATATCTTCTGTTGGAAATGTAGTACATGCCAGCCACTCCAGAAGAGGCCTTTCCATTCCTGTTCCAATAAACATATACTGGGGTGCATGGATATGGGTATCAATCATTCCTGGCATAAAGAATTCACTAAAATTATAAAGCATGATACATTAATACAAAAAGGACCTGAGTTTTTGACCAGCTTATCAATAAAACTGTAGACATTAACAGGGAGTATCATGGAAGTTTTTTTTTATTACCCTCCCCTTGTAATATTGGAGAGGGGGGCAGACAATTATCTCTATGATGGAGGTTTTCTATGAAGCTGGCCATACACATTTGAAGCTGAAAGCATCAATTTCAGCTGTAACAGTCAACCATCTAATAAATACGGGGGGGGCTTCCTGATTCTCCCTCAATGGAAGATGTCAGGGACGAGAAGAATCATGCTGGTGGATTTTTAACATTCCTGACCCTTTTGTTCTCAGGGGAGATAGTTATGAGGCGACATTGTGGCATTCACAATCTCTGATAGTTAGCAAAGGCTAAATGACAGCCTTGGTTGCCACCTGGTCAGTAAACCTGGTCTTGAACCCAGGACCTGCTGTATGGAAGGCAGTGAGCCACAGGGTCTGACTAAAAACCTCAATTCTTCACATGCATAGTGTACTGATATCTACAGACAGATCTCTATATAGTAACTGCAAAATCTTTAATGGCACCAAAAAAATTGCAATGACCACATTTTTGGATTGCACTTTATGAAATAAATGTCACAAAAACATCCATGATAGGAGCCGAAGAATGATTATTATAAAGCTGTGTTTCCATAAATTGAATGCCACCTGATGGACCTCACTGACTATAATAGGATTTGGTTTCCATCAGTAAACCCAGCATTTTATGAGACAAGTGTTACATGCAGCACTATTGTCTCATATTTCTGAAGGAATCGGCAATGGAGGTTCCTCCAATACAAATGTGGACAGAATCGAACATAGACTTGTGTGCATGTAATCAGTCAGATCATATTTGCTCTCTGGTGGTCACATACATATAGGAGTAAAAAGGTGATCGCTCGCTCATCTAATCCCCTCAGCAGATCATTAGGCCATTTTACTGATACCGCAACCCAGACATTTTCCAGCGTCCAGATCACAATGTCAGATTAGTGACACTGAACACACGTCGGTGACGTCTTCATGTTACATTGTCTTCCTGTCCATACTAGATCTTTAGGGTACAAATGCAGATCACTTCTGTACCAATACCCATTACACACTGCAGTAATAGTGATAAGGACTATCCCTAGAGAGGAATATTAAATATATTTCTGACAGAGAAGGTTTCCGCCAGTCAGAACATTTTCTCTCACTGAATGTCACCATAAACAGACTGCGCAGACTAACCAGTTGGAGCTTAGGCAGTGTAAAATGCCAGTTTTAGGCTCTGATTTCCATAGTGGAGATCAGGGCCTGAAATCTCCATTTCCCCCTTTGTGCTCCTGATGTCCCTTTGTGCCCCTGATGCTGATTGTTCCCAGTGTTCCAAATGCTCCCTGTCCCCCTGTTGCTCCCATGCGATCCTCCATATGTATGCAATTGGGGCTCAGGAACAGAGCAGCCGCCATCAGCAGCGAGTCATCCAGACTTGCCATGTATCTAAGCCTGATCAGACCCTGAGAATCTGATCAGGCTTAGGGCTAATTCACACGAACGTGTGCTGCCCGTTGCCATATTGCGGACCACATTTGCAGATCCGCAATACACGGGCACCTTTCCATGTGAATTCCGCATCACGGATACGGACCCATTGACTTCAATGGGTCCACAAATCTGGAAATGCGGAACGGTAGCACGGAACGGAACACTATGGAAGCACTACAGAGTGCTTTCTGGGGTTGCGTTCCATGCCTCCGCACCGCAAAAAGATAGAACATACTCTATATTTTTGCAGAACGGAGGGATCGCGGACCCATTCAAGTGAATAGGTCCACGATCCCCATGCGGCTGGGCCGCGGTCGGTGCCTGTGCATTGGGGACCGCAATTTACGGTCCACAGCATGGGCACAGGCTTCACACGGTCGTGTGAACGAGTCCTTAGTGTCAGTGTAAAACTAACAGTACTATCCTCTGTCATAGAAGCGTATAGCAGGGTATAGTACAGCCATCAGCCCCACTAGATCTTGAAGAAAAAAACTTGCAAATATGAAAAATTAGAAAAAAAATACAATTTAAATAAATAAAATAAAAATTTAAAAAATAAGATAAATTGCCGTTTCTCTTATTCACTAATTTATAATTGCTTAAAAAATAAACTACACGTAATTGGAATTGCAGTGTCTGTAACAACCGCATCTATAAAAGTCATGTTACTAATCCCGTGTGGTGAATTCCATTAAATTTTTTTTAAAACAATGACGAATTGCTGTTTTTGTTAACTCACCTCCCCCAAAAAATTGTTATAAACGTGATCAAAAAGTCATATGTATCCAAAAATTATTTCAATAAAAACTACAGCCCCTCTTTCAAAAAACAAGCCCTCCCACAGTTACATTGGTGAAAATATATAAATGCTATGGATGTTAGTATATGGCGATAAAAAATATAATTTATTTTTCATACAAAAGTGATTTTATGCTGAAAAAGTAGTAAAACATAAAAAACTATATGAATTTGGTATCTCCATAACTGTATCAACCCACAGAATAAAATTATCATATTAACCACTTAAGGACCACAGGTTTATACCCCCCTAGTGACCAGGCCCTTTTTTACAAATCGGCACTCCACAACTTTAGCGGTTTATTGCTCGGTCATGCAACTTACCACCCAAATGAATTTTACCTCCTTTTCTTCTCACTAATAGAGCTTTCATTTGGTGGTATTTCATTGCCGCTGACATTTTTACTTTTTTTGTTATTAATCGAAATTTAATGATTTTTTTGCAAAAAAATGACATTTTTCACTTTCAGCTGTAAAATTTTGCAAAAAAAACGACATCCATATATACATTTTTCGCCAAATTTATTGTTCTACATGTCTTTGATAAAAAAAAATGTTTGGGCAAAAAAAAATGGTTTGGGTAAAAGTTATAGCATTTACAAACTATGGTACAAAAATGTGAATTTCCGCTTTTTGAAACAGCTCTGACTATCTGAGCACCTGTCATGATTCCTGAGGTTCTACAATGCCCAAACAGTAGAAAACCCCCACAAATGACCCCATTTCGGAAAGTAGACACCCTAAGGTATTCGCTGATGGGCATAGTGAGTTCATAGAACTTTTTATTTTTTGTCACAAGTTAGCGGAAAATGATGATGATTTTATTTTTTTTATTTTTTCTTACAAAGTCTCATATTCCACTAACTTGCGACAAAAAATAAAAAATTCTAAAAACTTGCCATGCCCCTCACGGAATACCTTGGGGTGTCTTCTTTCCAAAATGGGGTCACTTGTGGGGTAGTTATACTGCCCTGGCAATTTAGGGGCCCAAATGTGTGAGAAGAACTTTGCAATCAAAATGTGTAAAAAATGACCGGTGAAATCCAAAAGGTGCACTTTGGAATATGTGCCCCTTTGCCCACCTTGGCAGCAAAAAAGTGTGACACATCTGGTATCGCCGTACTCAGGAGAAGTTGGGGAATGTGTTTTGGGGTGTCATTTTACATATACCCATGCTGGGTGAGAAAAATATCTTGGTCAAATGCCAACTTTGTATAAAAAAATGGGAAAAGTTGTCTTTTGCTAAGATATTTCTCTCACCCAGCATGGGTATATGTAAAATGACACCCCAAAACACATTCCCCAACTTCTCCTGAGTACGGCGATACCAGATGTGTCACACTTTTTTGCTGCCAAGGTGGGCAAAGGGGCACATATTCCAAAGTGCACCTTTCAGATTTTGCAGGCCATTTTTTACACATTTTGATTGCAAGGTACTTCTCACACATTTGGGCCCCTAAATTGCCAGGGCAGTATAACTACGCCACAAGTGACCCCATTTTGGAAAGAAGACACCCCAAGGTATTCCGTGAGGGGCATGGCGAGTTCCTAGAATTTTTTATTTTTTGTCACAAGTTAGCGGAAAATGATGATTTTTTTTTTTCTCTTTTTTCCTTACAAAGTCTCATATTCCACTAACTTGCGACAAAAAATAAAAAATTCTAGGAACTCGCCATGCCCCTCACGGAATACCTTGGGGTGTCTTCTTTCCAAAATGGGGTCACTTGTGGCGTAGTTATACTGCCCTGGCAATTTAGGGGCCCAAATGTGTGAGAAGTACTTTGCAATCAAAATCTGTAAAAAAATGACCGGTGAAATCCGAAAGGTGCACTTTGGAATATGTGCCCCTTTGCCCACCTTGGCATCAAAAAAGTGTCACACATCTGGTATCGCCGTACTCAGGAGAAGTTGGGGAATGTGTTTTGGGGTGTCATTTTACATATACCCATGCTGGGTGAGAGAAATATCTTGGCAAAAGACAACTTTTCCCATTTTTTTATACAAAGTTGGCATTTGACCAAGATATTTTTCTCACCCAGCATGGGTATATGTAAAATGACACCCCAAAACACATTCCCCAACTTCTCCTGAGTACGGCGATACCAGATGTGTCACACTTTTTTGCTGCCAAGGTGGGCAAAGGGGCACATATTCCAAAGTGCACCTTTCGGATTTTGCAGGGCATTTTTTACACATTTTGATTGCAAAGTTCTTCTCACACATTTGGGCCCCTAAATTGACAGGGCAGTATAACTACGCCACAAGTGACCCCATTTTGGAAAGAAGACACCCCAAGGTATTCCGTGAGGGGCATGGCGAGTTCCTAGAATTTTTTATTTTTTGTCGCAAGTTAGTGGAATATGAGACTTTGTAAGGAAAAAAGAAAAAAAAAGAAAAATCATCATTTTCCGCTAACTTGTGACAAAAAATAAAAAATTCTAGGAACTCGCCGTGCCCCTCACGGAATACCTTGGGGTGTCTTCTTTCCAAAATGGGGTCACTTGTGGCGTAGTTATACTGCCCTGGCAATTTAGGGGCCCAAATGTGTAAGAAGTACCTTGCAATCAAAATGTGTAAAAAATGGCCGGTGAAATCCGAAAGGTGCACTTTGGAATATGTGCCCCTTTGCCCACCTTGGCTGCAAAAAAGTGTCACACATCTGGTATCGCCGTACTCAGGAGAAGTTGGGCAATGTGTTTTGGGGTGTCATTTTACATATACCCATGCTGGGTGAGAGAAATATCTTGGCAAAAGACAACTTTTCCCATTTTGTTATACAAAGTTGGCATTTGACCAAGATATTTTTCTCACCCAGCATGGGTATATGTAAAATGACACCCCAAAACACATTCCCCAACTTCTCCTGAGTACGGCGATACCAGATGTGTGACACTTTTTTGCAGCCTAGATGCGCAAAGGGGCCCAAATTCCTTTTAGGAGGGCATTTTTAGACATTTGGATCCCAGACTTCTTCTCACACTTTCGGGCCCCTAAAAAGCCAGGGCAGTATAAATACCCCACATGTGACCCCACTTTGGAAAGAAGACACCCCAAGGTATTCAATGAGGGGCATGGCGAGTTCCTAGAATTTTTTATTTTTTTGCATAAGTTAGCGGATATTGATTTTTTTTTGTTTTTTTCTCACAAAGTCTCACTTTCCGCTAACTTAGGACAAAAATTTCAATCTTTCATGGACTCAATATGCCCCTCACGGAATACCTTGGGGTGTCTTCTTTCCGAAATGGGGTCACATGTGGGGTATTTATACTGCCCTGGCTTTTTAGGGGCCCTAAAGCGTGAGAAGAAGTCTGGAATATAAATGTCTAAAAATGTTTACGCATTTGGATTCCGTGAGGGGTATGGTGCGTCCATGTGAGATTTTATTTTTTGACACAAGTTAGTGGAATATGAGACTTAGTAAGAAAAAACAAAAACAAAAACAAACAAAAAATTTCCGCTAACTTGTGCCAAAAAAAATGTCTGAATGGAGCCTTACCAGGGGGGGGGGGGTGATCAATGACAGGGGGGTGATCAATGACAGGGGGGTGATCACCCATATAGACTCCCTGATCACCCCCCTGTCATTGATCACCCCCCCTGTAAGGCTCCATTCAGACATCCGCATGATTTTTTACGGATCCATGGATACATGGATCGGATCCACAGAACGCATGCGGACGTCTGAATGGAGCCTTACAGGGGGGTTATCAATGACAGGGGGTGATCAGGGTAATCAGGGTGATCACCCCCCTGTCACTGATCACCCCCCCTGTAAGGCTCCATTCAGACATCCGCATGATTTTTTACGGATCCATGGATACATGTATCGGATCCACAGAACGCATGCGGACGTCTGAATGGAGCCTTACAGGGGGGTTATCAATGACAGGGGGTGATCAGGGTAATCAGGGTGATCACCCCCCTGTCACTGATCACCCCCCCTGTAAGGCTCCATTCAGACATCCGCATGATTTTTTACGGATCCATGGATACATGTATCGGATCCACAAAACGCATGCGGACGTCTGAATGGAGCCTTACAGGGGGGTTATCAAGGCCCGGGGGTGTGCCGGGTAATCAGGGCGATCCCCCCCCTGTCACTGATCACCCCCCCTGTAAGGCTCCATTCAGACATCCGCATGATTTTTTACGGATCCATGGATACATGGATCGGATCCACAAAACGCATGCGGACGTCTGAATGGAGCCTTACAGGGGGTTATCAATGACAGGGGGTGATCAGGGTAATCAGGGTGATCACCCCCCTGTCACTGATCACCCCCCCTGTAAGGCTCCATTCAGACATCCGCATGATTTTTTACGGATCCATGGATACATGTATCGGATCCACAGAACGCATGCGGACGTCTGAATGGAGCCTTACAGGGGGGTTATCAATGACAGGGGGTGATCAGGGTAATCAGGGTGATCACGCCCCTGTCACTGATCACCCCCCCTGTAAGGCTCCATTCAGACATCCGCATGATTTTTTACGGATCCATGGATACATGTATCGGATCCACAAAACGCATGCGGACGTCTGAATGGAGCCTTACAGGGGGGTTATCAATGACAGGGGGTGATCAGGGTAATCAGGGCGATCACCCCCCTGTCACTGATCACCCCCCCTGTAAGGCTCCATTCAGACATCCGCATGATTTTTTACGGATCCATGGATACATGGATCGGATCCACAAAACGCATGCTCACGTCTGAATGGAGCCTTACAGGGGGGTTATCAATGACAGGGGGTGATCAGGGTGATCACCCCCCTGTCACTGATCACCCCCCCTGTAAGGCTCCATTCAGACATCCGCATGATTTTTTACGGATCCATGGATACATGGATCGGATCCACAAAACGCATGCGGACGTCTGAATGGAGCCTTACAGGGGGGTTATCAATGACAGGCGGTGATCAGGGTAATCAGGGTGGTCACCCCCCTGTCACTGATCACCCCCCCTGTAAGGCTCCATTCAGACATCCGCATGATTTTTTACGGATCCATGGATACATGGATCGGATCCACAAAACGCATGCGGACGTCTGAATGGAGCCTTACAGGGGGGTTATCAATGACAGGGGGGTGATCAGGGAGTGTATATGGGTGATCACCCGCCTGTCATTGATCACCCCCTGTAAGGCTCCATTCAGACGTCCGTATGCTTTTTGCGGATCCGATCCATGTATCCGTGGATCCGTAAAAATCATACGGACGTCTGAACGGAGCCTGACAGGGGGGTGATCAATGACAGGGCGGTGATCAATGACAGGGGGTGATCAGGGAGTTTATATGGGGTGATCATGGGTGATCAGGGGTTTATAAGGGGTTAATAAGTGACGGGGGGGGGGGGTGTAGTGTAGTGTGGTGTTTGGTGCGACTGTACTGACCTACCTGAGTCCTCTGGTGGTCGATCCTAACAAAAGGGACCACCAGAGGACCAGGTAGGAGGTATATTAGACGCTGTTATGAAAACGGCGTCTAATATACCTGTTAGGGGTTAAAAATTCGGATCTCCAGCCTGCCAGCGAACGATCGCCGCTGGCATGCTGGAGATCCACTCGCTTACCTTCCGTTCCTGTGAGCGCGCGCGCCTGTGTGCGCGCGTTCACAGGAAATCTCACGTCTCGCGAGATGACGCCTATTGGCGTTAGTGTGACCTGGGAGAGCCGCCGCGATGACGCCTTTCGGCGTTAGCGTGGCGGCAAGCGGTTAAATATACCGCATGAGGAACCCCATAAAAAAATTTAAATGAAAAACACTGACAATTGCAATTTTTGCCCACCTCACCTGCTAAAAATGGTATAAAAAGTGATCAAAAAGACATATGTACCCCAAAATAATACCAATAAAAACTACAGCTCGGACTACAAGCCCTCACACAGTTGCATTGGAGGAAAATCACTATCTGAGAAATTCTAATTTAGAAAATCACAAGTGTTTTAAATTTTTCATTTTATTTTTTTTTATCCTTAAAGGTAAACATATCACCTCAAATTCACCACTAACATGAAGTACATTGTATCACAAGAAAACAGTCTTAGAATTGCTTGGATAAGTAAACATTTTCCTGAGTTATTACCAGATAAAGTGACACGTCAGATTTGAAAAACGGGGCTTAAGCATTTGGTCCAAACTGCATTTTGCTGGAAGGTGTTAATAAAAAATGGCAGAAAACTCAAAATATGATCGAACCATTGGAATCAACACCCTGTGTTAAACCGTGCTCCAAAACCAAACCCACTTTTTACTCGTACAAACTTGGCCAGTTTTTTATTTCCATTTGAAAGGGTGGCAATGCTAATGACTACCGATGTGGAAGATGTAATTGTAACCATATTGGTAGTCATCCACAAACTAACGAATGGTTGAATTGATAACTCACCTGTGATTTAGACTTTTCCTTTTTTTGCTCAAAATGCCTTATGACATGCAACAATGACAGCATGGAGAGACAAGAGATGTGCAGTTTCAGCCCAAAGAAAGACACTATAGGCTATTCCCAGATAGATCTTTTGGGGTTATGTAACACTTAAAGGGGTTGTCTGGGTTCAGAGCTGAACCCGGACATACCTCCATTTTCACCCCGGCAGCCCCCCCTAACTTGAGCATCGGAGCAGTTCATGCTCCGGTGCTATCCTTTGCCCTGCGCTAAATCGCACAGGGCATAGGGATTTCCAAGAGTTCTGGTGACATACCGGGCTCTCCATGGGGCTGCCAGGAAGCCCGGCTACGTCACCGGCATTGATGGGCAGGCTTTATCGCTGCCCTAGGCAGTAAAACGGCTAGGTCAGCGCTAAAGCACACCCATCAGAGCCGGTGACGTCACTGAACACAATGCCGGGCAGAAGCTTCCGCCCGGCAGTGTGTTATTGTAAACAAAAGAGCCCGTAGCCTGAGCGAACTAGCGCAGGGCAAGGGAGCGCATCGAAGCATGAGATGCTCCGATGCCAACATCAGGGGTGCTTCCTGGGTAAAAATAAGGGTATATACCCCTTTAATGCTTTTTGATATTTGCATGACACATAAATTCATTTTCGGTCATCAGCACCCCAATTTGTGTAAACAGGAATGTGCTAACACACAATCTGTATGGGGATCAATGATTGCACTAGCAAGCAAACGTTCAGCCCATACAGAAGGGATAGTGCATCTGGAAAGTCTTCAGACCAGTGGCGTGCTAAGGGGGGAAGGGGAGGTCCAACCCTGGTGCTCACTGTCAGAGGGGTGCCAGAGTCCAGAAGCAATGAGCGCTTCCATCAATACAGATTTAGATTTAGGTGTTTTTTTTTTTGTTGCAAACTCCAGGCAGGATTTCATGTGTATTTTACTAAGGAGGGGCTTCGCTCTGTTGCAGTGTTGGTTAATCTTCTGGAAGTTTCTCCCTTCTGCACGCAGAATCTTTTGAGGTCAACCAGGGTGACCATTAGGTTCTTGGTTAACTCTCTTCACCCCTGATCACTCGGTTTGGTGGGGTGGGCAGTTCTAGGAAGAGTCCTGGTTGTTTCAAAACTTTTTGCATTTAAGAATTATGGAGGCCACTGGGTTCCTGGGGACTTTCAGTGCAGCAGAAATGATACCCTCCTTCAGATTTCTGACTCTACACAATCCTGTCTGTGAGCTCAGTTATGCATTGTCAGCTGTGAGATCTTATATAGACAGGAGTGTGTCTTTCTAAATCATGTCCAATCAACTGAATTTACCACAGATAAATTGTGTCATAGCAAAGGGTCTAATTACTTATATCCATGCATCATTTTAGTTTTTCTTTTTTAATAAATTAGCAAAAATTTCAATTTTACGTTCTCATTATGAGTACTGATTGATGTTCGAAAAACATTTTTTTTTATTTTAGCACGAGGCCACAACATAACAAAATGTGAAAAATGTGAAAGGGTCAGAAGACTTTCCAAATGTATTGTATATAATGAATGTCAGTGACTGAGGGATGGTGAGAACTGTCCATTAATTAACCCTTTCATGACCAAGGGTCATTGATGCCCCAGTGTCCAGGTCAAAATTAACAAATCTGACATGCGTCACTTTATGTGGTAATAACTTTGGAACACTTTTACTTATCCACGGCATTCTGAGATTGTTTCCTTGTGACACATTGTACTTCATGATAGTCATATATTTGTCAATATAGTTTACCTTTATTTATGAAAATATCCCAAATTTACCAAAAATTTAGAAAAATTCACAATTTTCCAAATTTCTATTTCTCTGTTTCTAAAACAGAAAGTGATACCTAATAAAATATTTATTACTTAACATTCCCCATATGTCTACTTTATGTTGGCATCATTTTGGAAATGTCATTTTATTTTTTAAGGACGTTAGAAGGCTTAGAAATTTAGAAGCAATTCTTACAATTTTTAAGAAAATTTCCAAAACCCACTTTTTAAGGACCAGTTCAGGTCTGAAGTCCCTTTGTGGGGCTTACATACTGGAAACCCCCATAAATGACCCCATTATAGAAACTACACCCCTCAAGTTACTCAAAACTGATTTTAAAAACTTTGTTAACCCTTTAGGCGTTCCACAAGAATTAAAGGAAAATGGAGATGAAATGTAAAAATTTCACTTTTTTGGCAGATTTTCCATTTTATATATTTTTTTTCTTTAACACATTGAGGGTTAACAGCCAAACAAAACTCAATATTTATTACCCTGATTCCGCGGTTTACAGAAACACCCCACATGTGGTCGTAAACTGCTGTACGGGCACACGGCAGGGCGCAGAAGGAAAGAAATGCCATACGGTTTTAGGAAGGTAGATTGTGCTGGATTGGTTTTCTGAACACCATATGTTTTTTATTTTTCTGCCGATCGTCTTGTGCAGGGGCTCGTTTTTTGCAGAAAGTGTTGAGGTTTTTATTGGTACCATTTTTGGGTACATAGGATTTTTTGATCATTCATTATTACACTTTATGGGGCAAGGTGACCCAAAAATTAGCTGTTTTGGAACAGTTTTCATTTATTTATTTTTACAGCGTTCATCTGAGGAGTTAGGTCATGTGATAATTTTATAGAGAAGATCGTTACGGACGTGGCAATACCTAATATGTATACTTTTTCTTATTTATTTAAGTTTTACACAATAATAGCATTTCTGAAACCAAAAAAATGATGTTTTAGTGTCTCTATAGTCTGAGAGCCAAACCTTTTTAATTTTTTGGGCGATTGTCTTAAATAGGGTATCATTTTTTGCGGGACGAGGTGACGGTTTGATTGGTACTATTTTGGGGGTCATAAGCCTTTTTGATCGCTTGCTGTTGCACTTTTTGTGATGTAAGGTGACAAAAATAGCTTTTTTGGCACTGTTTTTTTAATTTTATTTTTATGGTGTTTATCGGACAGTGTCCATCATGTGATATATTTATAGGGACGGTTGTTACCGACGCTGTGACACCTAATATGTGTATTTTATTTTATTTTTTCATTTTTTTTATAGGAAAAGGCAATGTCTTTTTTTATTTACATTTTTATTTATTTATTGATTTATTTTTACTTTTATTATTTTCACTTTTTTTATCAGTTCCCTCTTGGATCTTGAAGATCCAGTGGGGCTGATAGTTGTACTATACTTTGCAATACTCTTGCATTGCAAAGTATAATACTTCCAGATTGCCTGTAGGTGGCAGCACTGGACGCCTTTGCCATGACAACCGGACGCTTTTGCTCCCTCCCTCTGTTAACCCCATGGATGCCGCAACCGCAGCATCTATGGGGTTACAGGAGAGTGTCAGCATAGAGCTGACACTCTCTGCTGATGGCGGCGGCTCAGGAATGGAGCCGCCGCCATCACACACAGAATGGGGAATCGGGGGCAGCGCTGGAAGGGGGGGGCGGGGGGGGGTACAGACTACAATGGGGCAGGAGGGCGGCTAGAAAATTAATGCATGGGGCTGGGAGGGGGCGGATCGTATGCCAGGAAGGAGATGAGCAGGAAGGAGATGAGGGCACAGATTGGTGGGGCACAGATCGGGGGGGGGGGGCACAGAGGGGCACCATGGACTTAGAGCGGCACAGATTGGGGGGGGGGTTATGAGGAACACTATCGGCTTTCAGGCTCTGATCTGCATACAGGGCTTTGCAGCGCTTGGATTAAAGAGCTGCCAGAACGTATATATACGTGGTAGCTGCACGGAATATGTGCAGCTATCACGTATATATACAGATTGTGGTCGGGAAGGGGTTAATTAAAGTCCTTGAATCTCTCTACCTGTCAGAGTAAAATTCTTTTGTGAACACTGGCGACGAGCAAAGTTTTTAAAAATTCTATTTGGCTGCTTTGCTGGTTTTTACAAAAAAATTGGCTCTGTGACGAATTACTTTGTCATGAAGCACTATGTTACTCAAATGGATGAGGTGAGTATGATTTTTTTTTTACCGCCATTTCAGGGAAAATTGATTCATTAACACGAAGCACTGGGAAATTCAGCTTCACAACAAATTGAATTTTCCCTGAAATTCGGATCGAAGTCCACTTCGCTCAACACTAGGGAACACCTTTGCAAAACTGTTATAACCCGTTAAAAATTACAGATATTTACTTCTTGCCAAGTTCTTGAATGTTGCTTTCATCAAATCCCCACTTCTGAGCCAATCTTGTCTGATTCTGGGCATCTTCAAAGAACAAAATCTGTAAAAATAAATAAATAAAGAAAAACACATTAGGCATATGAACTTGTGGCATTAGTTTCAGATTATTTTTTCTTTCTTCTACATGGATAATGATCAATCTGTAGACCACATTTTTATTCTGTACCTACATATCTAAATTAAGTGTACACATTCCTAAGCACACACAAGGCTGAATATATAATATTAATGTATATTTTTGATGAAACATACTTTAAAGTGAATGTGCCGCCTATATTTTGTTCTGCCAGTTAAAAGGAGGGTGTAGATCAGCTTTTACAATCACCTATTGTGAATGTTGGATTATGTGTTATCTTTGTGTAGATGATATCTGTCATTGTAATCCTATCTGTGATGATAATGAGATAACTGCTGAAAAGTGATCTCTACATAACAAGAAGTGGTATATTATTAGACTTAGTGGCCTGTGCAAAAAAGCAGGGTTTTAGGATTATTTTTATCTAGATACTTACATGGAAAATTAAAAGCGTTTTCCAAGTCTTTACAAACGATGAACTTTCTTCAGGAGAGGTCATCAGTATCTGATCAGTGGGGGTCCGACATCCAAGACCCCTGCCGATCAGCTGTTTAAGAAGGCACCAGTGTTTCTGTGAGCGCCGCAGGCCTCTTTTAGTTTACCAAGCACAGGGCCATAACATTGTATAGAGGCTGTGCTTGGTATCGCAGCTCAGCCCCAATCACTTCTATGGGGCTGAACTGCGCCTAGGCCATATGACCACTGATCATATACTGATGACCTATCTAGAGGATAGGTCATCAGTTGTAAATTCTCTTAAAAACCTCTTTAAATATCACGAAAAATTATTTAAAAATATATAGTTTAGCATAAAAACTTGATTTAAACAGAAGGTCATATTCTGGTACATTCCATTTAAGAACTTGCACTTGTTTGACCACTACAGTGCAAAATGAACCTAGATCTGTCATGGTTAAATGCTGTACTATCTGCAGGCATTATGTTATAAACCAGAGCCGAGGAGCTCAGAAGATTAAAGAGCACCTGGTAAAAGGATCAGATACATATATAGAAGATTATAGATTTGTAGAAAAAGCTTCTATATAGCTTTTAATTTATTATTAAATCTATCTGATCTAATACCCTACTACTATTAACCTGAAGGGTGCTTTCACTCAGTGGTTGACAGCCTTTGTATTCATGTATTCTTTAAAAAAAAAAACAGTAACAGAAGGCTATAAAACTGTTACAACGGGGAAAGAGAAAATCCCCATTAACCTCATGGACACTGGTCATTTCAGCTCCGGGAAATCCATCACTACCAGGCACCTGACCTAAAAATGCGGTGTAATCCATAAGAGAACTATTGAGAAGTTCAAGAAAGAAGCAGCTGAGATGCCCAGGTGTTGGACAGATTGACAGTTGAGCAGAATGTGATCTCACCATTGACATTTCCCTATAGAAGTTTGATACGGGGAAGTACTACATTACCATCACTGATGTTCCTGGGCATTGTGACTGCACCAAGAACATGATCACTGGCACCTTCACTGATGGACTGCCATGTGCTTATTGTGGCTGCAGGTTTAGGGGAGTTTGCAGCTAGAATTTCCAAGAACGGACAGGCTTTTGAGCACGTCCTTTTCACTTTATGTTGATAGGCAAACAGCTCATCATTGTTCAGTGTATGAACAAGATGGATTCCACAGAACCTCCAAACAGCCAGAAGAAGTTTGAAGAAGTAACAAAGAAAGTTAACACCTACATTAAGAAAATTGACTACAATCCAGCGACAGTTGCTTTTGTTCAAGTTTCTGAGCTGGAAGCTAGCAGTAATATGCCATAATTCAAAAGCTGAAAAACTGAAAAGAAAGAAGGAAATTCCAATGGATTTACTCTTCTAGAAGTACTGACCTCAATTATTCCCCAACCACTAAGAAAACCCTTTGCATAATCCTCTGCAAAATGTTTATAAGATTGAAGGTATTGGAAGACTTCCAGTGGAAAGAGTTGAGACTGATTTCCTGAAGCCGGGAATGGTGGTAATATTTGCACCAGTAAATGTAACCACAGAAGTAAAATCTGTAGAAATACATCATGGAGCTTTACTGGAAGCTACACCTGGAGACAACATGAGCTTCAATGTTAAGAATATTTCTATTAAGAACATCATGAGAGGCAATGTAGCTGGTGATAGCAAGAATGACAGCCAATGGGGGCTGTCACTTTCACAACTCAGGTAATTAGCAGGTAATCACTCAGGCTTGGACACCCTTAGAAGTTTGCAGAGCTTTGCAGAAAATGGAGGACAGCTTCAGGAACTTAAAATCTGGGGATGTAGCCATTATTGAGATGGTTCCTTTGAAACCAATGTATATGGAGACCTTTGCTGAATACCATCTACTTTGCCAGTTTGCAGTTTGTGATATGAGACAAATTGTGTCTGTTGGAGTCATTAAAGCTGTGAGTAAGAAGGCAGAAAACACTGCTATGATAGTAAAATTTGCATTGAAAGCTACCAAGATGTGATGCTTCTCATTATGTAAGAAAGCAACTTATTTTTGCTGTAGATACCTAGTTCAACAAGAGCTGATGAGTTTGCCCTGAAACACCCCTATCACTACTGAGCCCTATCTGCAGTGGAATAGCCACCCTGTTATGAGTGATCCAGCTATCAGTAACCTAAGTAGATGACCTGGGAGGTTCCTGTGGGTGGACTGGAATCTGTGTTCACTGGGTGGCTGCTGGCAGGTGGAGCGAACAGGTCAAGTAGTCATACTAGCTTGGGTCAAAAAACAGAGAGGTCAAAAGTAAAAGCCAAAACCGTATCAAAAGTCAATGTCAGAAACAAGCCAAGAAAAACCAAGAGAGACAAAAGGTAAAAAGATGCAAAGGCAGAAGAATGGTCACTGAAAAGTCTGGGGTCAAACACAGTAGTGGAAGAGAAGGCAAAAGAGATGAAAGAGCAGTTGGGGAAAAAGCTGGGTCAGAAGCACAAGAATGCTCACTGTACCTTACAGAACTAACAACACAGGAACCAAGTGGCACGTGCAATAACTGACAAAAAGCAGTCCCAGGTGCATCATTACATAATTTAGCCTAATGTCAATCCCCTGGTCCAAATAGCTCTGAGCGTTAGTGTTTATCTTTATTTTTTGTTTTAGATGGTGGACTTTGTCCTGATCCTGCCTTGCCCCTTTTTTTTATACGTCCAGCCGAGCCATCTTGTGTTCTAAGGGTTATATACTCTCTGATATAATCTATCTGCATCTGTTATTACTAAAGTCTCGCGAGACCATTTTAAAACAGGAATCTGAAGTCAGTACCTGACTGGTACCTTAGTACCAAACTCAACTTCAGAACCAAGGGGTACATTTATTAAAAGCAACGTTTTAAACACCAATCTTAATAAACCCCTAAGCTGGCGGTGGATCCGCTGAAGTTATGAAGAGCTTCCTAGCTACCTTTTTCTATGCCTAAAACATTTCTGTACTATATCAACTTTACTACAAGCACTTACAATACTCATAGCCAACCCCACATCCTACATTTGTTAAGGATAACAGGGGTGTATCTGAACTTTTCTTTTGTCTCTATTCTTAAAAAGCAGTCCCAGAGCAGGATTTAGAGTATAAAGCTCACTGATTGGCTCTCGAGCCAAGTCTGCTTCTTTGCTCCAGAACAGGTAAACTAATCAAACTACACCATTTCCTACTGTTACAGACTGTTACAGATATTTGGTGCAGATGGAAAGGTATTTTGTGCTGCATTGTGGTATCTGGTGCTGCTCGGGGAGCTATTTAGTGCTGCAGAGGAGGTATTTTGTGCTGCACTGTGCTATGGTATTTGATGCTGCTGGGGAACTATTTAGTGCTGCAGAGGAGGTATTTTGTGCTGCACTGTGCTATGGTATTTGATGCTGCTGGGGAACTATTTAGTGCTGCAGAAGAGGTATTTTGTGCTGCACTGTGCTATGGTATTTGAAGCTGCTGGGGAACTATTTAGTGCTGCAGAAGAGGTATTTTGTGCTGCACTGTGCTATGGTATTTGAAGCTGCTGGGGAACTATTTAGTGCTGCAGAAGAGGTATTTTGTGCTGCACTGTGCTATGGTATTTGAAGCTGCTGGAGAACTATTTAGTGCTGCAGAGGAGGTATTTTGTGCTGCCCTGTACTATAGTATTTGAAGCTGCTGGGGAATTATTTAGTGCTGCAGAGGAGGTATTTTGTGCTGCACTGTGCTATAGTATTTGAAGCTGCTGGGGAACTATTTAGTGCTGCAGAGGAGGTATTTTGTGCTGCACTGTGCTATGGTATTTGAAGCTGCTGGGGAACTATTTAGTGCTGCAGAGGAGGTATTTTGTGCTGCACTGTGCTATGGTATTTGAAGCTGCTGGGGAACTATTTAGTGCTGCAGAGGAGGTATTTTGTGCTGCACTGTGCTATGGTATTTGAAGCTGCTGGGGAACTATTTAGTGCTGCAGAGGAGGTATTTTGTGCTGCACTGTGCTATGGTATTTGAAGCTGTCTTAGCTGTATTAGCGGAAGCTCCACCCAAAACTTTGTTTGAATACTGTACAGAGATTCAACCCCTTTAGAACTGGCGAAAGATCCACCGAAGCTATGAAGAGGCCGGCGCCTCTTCATAACTTCAGAGGATCCACCGCTAGCTAAGGGTACTTTCACACTTGCGGCAGAGAGATCCGGCAAGCAGTTCCGTCGCCGGAACTGCCTGCCGGATCAGGCAAAACGTATGCAAACTGATGGCATTAGTAAGACTGATCAGGATCCTGATCAGTCGAAAAAAAAATGCATTGAAATGCCGGATCCGTCTTTCCAGTGTCATCCGGCAAAACGGATCCGGCATTTATTTTTTTCACCTTTTTTTCAGTCTGCGCATGCACAGACCGGAAGGACGGATCCGGCATTCCGGTATTCTGAATGCCTGATCCGGCACTAATACATTTCTATGGGAAAAAATGCCGGATCCGGGAATTCAGGCAAGTCTTCAGTTTTTTTCGCCGGAGATAAAACCGTAGCATGCTACGGTTTTATCTTTTGCCTGATCAATCAAAATGACTGAACTGAAGATATCCTGATGCATCCTGAACGGATTACTCTCCATTCAGAATGCATGGGGATATGCCTGATCAGTTATTTTCCGGGATAGAGCCCCTATATCGGAAAAGAACGGAACTCTGTGACGGAACTTTATGCCGGAAAAGAAAAACGCAAGTGTGAAAGTACCCTTAGGGGTTTATTAAAACTGCCATCTAATATGGGCACTGGCCGTGTGCACATCGTATCACGGATGCGCACCCATTTATTTCAATGGGTCCGGACCCATGTTCTATTTTTTTGCGGTGCGGATGGATCACAGACCCATTCAAGTTGAATGGGTCTGGATCCGTCTGCAGCTACAGCACGGATGGTGCCCGTGCATTGGGGACCGCAAATTACTGTCCTCAATTAATGGAACAGCTGGCACACATTTGTGTGCATGAGCCCTAAGGGACAGCTATATTATTTGCAACTTCTGAAAAGCATTTCAGATCCATGACTATAGTCCACACTATCTTGCTTTTTATGATTTGCCTTTCAGAATACAGCTATTAATAACATTTCAGAAATGTCATTTAGGCTTTTTTGAGTGTATTCACACATGCAGAAATGTTGTTGCAGTAATGTCGGAGATTGTTTCATTCATCTGAAAGGGATTTGCAAAAGTCCATGCACAGGATGCAGAAACAAGCCTATTCTGCCATGTGTGAATGTTTTCTTACACTAAGGCTACATGCACACAAACGTTGTTTGTTTCCGTGTCCGTTCCGTTTTTTTTGTGGATAGGATTCATTTCAATGGGTCCGCCAAAAATGTGGACAGCACATGGTGTGCTGTACGCATCAGTATGTCCGTTCCGTAGCATTGTTACAATGGATCCGCAAAAAAAAAACAGATGGCATACGGATGTCATTCGTTTTATTTTTGCAGATCCGCAATTTGCGGACCGCAAAACACATACGGTCGTGTGCATGTAGCCTAAGGTTCATCATAAAAAAAAAAAAAGCGGAGCGGCATTGATCGTGCGCACGGGAGCGCACAGCATCATAGATTACAATGATGCTGCGCACGTGATCTTATGAGTGTTGGACAATAGTCCCACGGGCGGCCCGACGTGCACAGCATCATTGTAATCTCAGAGGGCATCCGGTCGTGTGCAAAGGCCCTAACCATGATTAAGCAATCAGGTTAGCAGATCTATTTATGTTTTATGTTATTCCTAAGTCATTATTCACATCAGTGACTCACAGCATGTGCTGCCCATGTTAGGGCTCATGCACACGATCGTTGGATGTTTTGCAGTCCGCAAATTGCAGATCCGCAAAACACGGATTTTGCGGAATGAAACCTCCGGCCCCTAATAGAACAGTCCTATACTTATCTGTAATGTGGACAAGAATAGGACATGTTCTATAATTCTGCAGACAGATGTGCTGTCCACATATTTTGCAGCCTCATTGAAGTGAAAGGGTCCATTTCAGATCCACCAAAAAAGTAGATTGGATGCAGACCACAGTTGTCTGCATGAGCCCTTATCCACAGACATCACAGATATCCTTTTTCATGACCATAGGTCAGTGGAAGAACAATGGAAGCATACACTGTTTTGGTCCATGTTATGGACCAAACAAGTCCACTGACATCTATGGGTCCATGAAAGCTACATGCAGAACACAGTTGGCATCACTGTATTGTTAGTGGTTTTTACTGAACATTGGTAGGAGATGCTCTGGAAATTCTCTTTTCAATACTGATGATACATGGAGGGCAAAAGACATACATATGAACCAAACAAGGACCTGTCACGGATGAAACACTGAGCATGTTATCACATTGTCACCGAGACAGATATGTGCATAGGGCCTAAGAATTATGCAGTTATAGAGTATTATGTTTTAAAAAAAATGTAAAAATATGTGCCAATTATATATATATATATCTATATACTGTATATATATAAATATTGTTGGGTTTCGCTCTGGTAGATAGGGTAAGTGGGCGCAGTACAGAGGAAAATATAAGTTCTTAACTCAAAACGTCAGTGTTTATTCACACTTGAGGCAATTGCACAAAACAGCAAGTAGCTTTGCAGTCTTGGTGTTAATTCACACACAATGGAAAGTTCATATAACACAAGTCACCTTGATGGCAGTTCTGCCTCCAGTAGTCCACAGCAGGCTTTAGGGGGCCTGTTTCCCCAGCTTGCGTCTCTCAGCTCTCCTGCACGGCACAAAGCCTCAGATCCCCAAAACAGAGACATCTCTGCTATGCCCAGCTGCCTATTTGAAGGGGTTGTCCGGGTTCAGAGCTAAAAGCCCGCCCATCAGGGCCGGGCTTCCTGGCAGCCCCATGGAGAGCCCGGTTCGTCACCGGAACTCCTGACAATGCCTTTGCCCTGCACAATTTACTACAGGGCAAAGGAGAGCATCGGAGCATGAACTGCTCCGATGCTCAAGTCAGGGGGGCTGCCTGGGTGAAAATGGAGGTATGTCCGGGTTCAGCTCTGAACCCGGAAAACTCTTTTAATGACAGCCAGGTTCTGCCAAAACCCGGACCAGCACTTAAACTCTGGTCCGGTATTTGACCTCACCTGGCTGGAAACCAGCCCAGCCACACATGCTGGGAGGAAATACCTACCTTGCCAGACACAAACCCTCACTGTGTCATAATATACTGCACACACAACAGTTTTAGGCAGGTGTGGAAAAAGTGCTACAAAGTAAAAACACTTAAAAAATTGAAGTTTAGTTTTTTTAGTTTATTTTTATCCGTTAACAAAATGCAAAGTGGAAGTACAATGGAGAAATCTAAATCAAATAAATATTTGTTGTGACCACCCTTTGCCTTCAAACAGTATTAATTCTTGTAGGTGTACTTGCACACAGTTTTTGAAGGAACTTGGCAGGAGGTTGTTTCAAACATTTTAGAGAACTTATCACAGATCTTCTGTGGATGTAGACTTTCTCAAATCTTTGTCTTTGCCTCTTCATGCAATCCCAGACAGTCTTGAAGTTGAGACCAGGGCTCTGTGGGGGATTTATAATCACTTCCAGAATTCCTTGTTCTTCTTTATACTGAAGATAGGTCTTAATGACATTGGCTTTATGTGTGGGGTTGTTGTCCTGCTGCAGGATAAATTTGGAGCCAATAAGACACCTCCCTGATGGTATTGCATGATGGAAAAGTATCTGCTTGTACTTCCCAGCATTGAGGGCACCATTAATCCTGACAAAATTCCCAACTCCATTTGCTGCAACTAGAGATGAGTGAAGTCTTGAAAAATCGCTATGTTAAAACCCAATTCAGCCTATCAATCAATGGGACCATTTTTAGCAGCCGCTTAGACAGAAGTGCACCTATCTAACGACTAATATGGCCTTGATACCACCACATGATCACTCTGGGAGAGCGCAGTGACATCATCACCCTCAGCACAGGTTCTTCGGTAGGTCTTTTTCAATCAAGAGAGGAGCGGACTGCCTCTGAGTGAGCAAGTGGAGGAGGTGAGTATTTTTTTTCCCGTTCTTTCTAAGACAACTCAATTTTAGGAAAAATTATTCGTTACCATAAAGCACAAGGAAATTTGGCTTCATTTAGAATCAAATCTTTACTAAAATTCAGACCGAATTCCACTTTGGATGCTTTGCTTTGCTCAACACTAGCTGCAACAAATAAAAGAGACATCATGCTTTCTTCCCTTTGAAATTGGAAGATGTCCAGCAGTGCCATCAGCTCCAAACTGGTGGAAACCAGTGGGACCCAGGTACACCCATCTACTGTTCAAAAATGTCTGTCCAGAAGTGGTCTTCATGGAATAATTGCAGCGGAAAAAGCAATGCCTTTGGTGTGGAAACAAGGCCATGCAAATTAACCTATGCATAAAAACATAGGAACAGGAGTTCAGGAAAATGGCAACAGGTTCTCTGGACTGAAATTTGACATATTCGTCTGTAACAGAAGGCAGTTTGTTAACCAAAGGCCTGGAGAGTGGTACAATAAGGATTTTAAAACACAGGCATATACTTATCCTTTATGCAATACCCTCAGTGAGACATCTAATTCGCTCCAAATGTATTCTGCAGCAAGATAACGACCCCAAACAACCAATATATATACTGTATATACAGTATCTCACAAAAGTGAGTCCACCCCTCACATTTTAGTAAATATTTTATTATATCTTTTCATGGGACAACACTGAAGATATGACACCTTGATACAATGTAGTCAGTGTACAGCTTGTATAACTGAAATTTGGTGTGCTCTTAAAATAACTCAACACACAACCATTAATGTCTAAACCGCTGGCAACAAAAGTGAGTGCACCCCTAACGAAAATGGCCAAATTGTGCCCAATTAAGTGTGTTAAATTTGGTGTTATTGCTCTCACACTCTCTCATACTGGTCACTGGAAGTTCAACATGGCACCTCATGGCAAAGAACTCTCTGAGGATCTAAAAAAAAAAGAATTGTTGCTTTACATAAAGATGGCATAGGCAATAAGAATATTGCCAACACCCTGAAACTGCATAATGGTGGCCAAGACCATGCAGTGGTTTAACAAGACAGGTTCCACTAAGAACAGGCCTCGCAGTGGTAAACTAAAGAAGCTGAGTGCACGAGCTCATTGTCATATCTAGAGGTTGTCTTTTCAAAATAGATGTATGAGTGCTGCCAGGGGTGTACTCACTTTTGTGAGATACTGTAGATATATATATATATATATATATATATATATATATATCCATAACAAAAGGTCAGGCAGCACTCCTTAGTATGCAGCTGAAGCTGTAGCGGTGCCCGCAGTGATCCCTCGATCCAGGACCAGCAATATAACACAGAAAAAACTGCGGCACTCCTTAAAGTAGAAAAATGTGCAATTTATTCACACATGTCAGCAGAGACAACGTTTCGGTTCTCTCTCAGAACCTTTTTCAAGTCAAGTGAACATAAAAAGTGCATATGTGCATATATAAATACATCATCACTTGGTGCCTAATTGATTCAACAACCAATGCAATAGCAGTGCACTCCCCTTGGGGGTAAGCTACAATTCATGTGGTCAATTCCTAAAGTTAACATGGATACCAATCTATCCTAAATACATGTAGGTGAAGTTTTAAAAAAATATATATTTCATTGAAATCCTCATAATTGCGTACAGGTGCATATAATAAAGTGAACAGTGCAATTAAAATCATGACTGTAATACCTTCTCAGAGCAAGTTATGGAGAGAAATATCGGGAAAGGCGTCTTCACTTGTATGGAGGCTCGCGCCACTGTTCCGCGTCTGCTACTCCCCACTGCGCATGTGTCAATCCTTCTTCCCTCGTGACGCCGTACATAACCACCCTGCGTCACATCTAGGCGGAGTCCCACATGATGACGCTCGATCGGCCGCCCCAGCACTATCCCCGCACGCGCTGCGTGCGACAATAGGCTGCGTCAGTCGCACCGAGCCACATCACTGGTCTATAACCGCCATCTTAAATCAGGGCATTCATCTGGGCAAAATATTACAACTCTGTTTTCCCATAGTTCTTCTCCAAACTTATATTCCGCCATAGGCAACAGTCAACATAACATTTTAAACAATGCCTACAGACAATTAAGCCACATGTTTAACATGAACATGACCATAGCTTCTATTAATTCACTATATACAGTATACGATACACATCAAATCACAGGACTGTGAAGTTGAGATTAACTGACCATTTCTCCCGTTACCCTAAATTCAACGTTTAGCCCTTTTGGTTTCAAAGTATCTAGTCGAAAAATCCACCTGAGCTCAATTTTCTTTAATATATTTAATCGATCCCCTCCTCTCACCAAAGGTTTAACGTGGTCAATGACCATAAATCTCAAGTCACTCTCCTTGTGATTTTTTTCTACAAAATGTTTCGATACAGGCAAATCAGTTCTTTTACTCCTGATGGACTGTCTATGGTTATTCAACCTGGTCTTTAAATCACATGTCGTTTCACCGACATATAGCCTTTTGCAAGGACACCACAGTACATATATCACCCATGACGAATCACAGGTGAGATAATGCCTTATGTTAAAGATCTCTCCCGTGTCTGGATGTGTAAACCCTGATCCTTTCACCATCAGTTTGCAGTTCACACATCCAAGACACGGGAAGGAGCCCGTGCGCCTTGTCTTCAGAAACGTCTGTCTTAATTGTCCCTTTTCTGGTACTCTGGAGTGTACAACCTTGTCCCTAATGTTCCCTGCTCTTTTGTATGCCATCATAGGCGGATTCTTAAAGGCTGCAATATTCGGGTGTCCACTATTCAGTAGCCCCCAATGGCGCCTCACTATATTTTCAATATTAGGGCTCAACTCATTATATGATGATATAAACGGCAATCTATCATTCGCCTGTCTTTGTTTGGGGGCCAACAGCTCCTCTCTTGAAGTTTCTCTAGCTCTGTCCGCATGTTTTTTCACTAACCTTCTAGGGTAACCCCTATCAACAAAGGCTTGTTCCATCTTATTCATTGCCAAATTCATGTTCTCTTCCTTATCAACTATTCTCCGTACCCGGAGTAACTGACTGAACGGTAGAGAGTCCACCATCCTCCGTGGGTGACCACTTGTAAAATGCAATAATGTATTCTTATCCGTGGATTTAATATTCAAATCCATATGCAGCTGATCATCCTCAATATATACCTGTGTATCTAGGTACTGCACCCGGTCAGCCGATGCCGTTAACGTAAATTGGATCTCTCCTATGAGAGATCCAATTTACGTTAACGGCATCGGCTGACCGGGTGCAGTACCTAGATACACAGGTATATATTGAGGATGATCAGCTGCATATGGATTTGAATATTAAATCCACGGATAAGAATACATTATTGCATTTTACAAGTGGTCACCCACGGAGGATGGTGGACTCTCTACCGTTCAGTCAGTTACTCCGGGTACGGAGAATAGTTGATAAGGAAGAGAACATGAATTTGGCAATGAATAAGATGGAACAAGCCTTTGTTGATAGGGGTTACCCTAGAAGGTTAGTGAAAAAACATGCGGACAGAGCTAGAGAAACTTCAAGAGAGGAGCTGTTGGCCCCCAAACAAAGACAGGCGAATGATAGATTGCCGTTTATATCATCATATAATGAGTTGAGCCCTAATATTGAAAATATAGTGAGGCGCCATTGGGGGCTACTGAATAGTGGACACCCGAATATTGCAGCCTTTAAGAATCCGCCTATGATGGCATACAAAAGAGCAGGGAACATTAGGGACAAGGTTGTACACTCCAGAGTACCAGAAAAGGGACAATTAAGACAGACGTTTCTGAAGACAAGGCGCACGGGCTCCTTCCCGTGTCTTGGATGTGTGAACTGCAAACTGATGGTGAAAGGATCAGGGTTTACACATCCAGACACGGGAGAGATCTTTAACATAAGGCATTATCTCACCTGTGATTCGTCATGGGTGATATATGTACTGTGGTGTCCTTGCAAAAGGCTATATGTCGGTGAAACGACATGTGATTTAAAGACCAGGTTGAATAACCATAGACAGTCCATCAGGAGTAAAAGAACTGATTTGCCTGTATCGAAACATTTTGTAGAAAAAAATCACAAGGAGAGTGACTTGAGATTTATGGTCATTGACCACGTTAAACCTTTGGTGAGAGGAGGGGATCGATTAAATATATTAAAGAAAATTGAGCTCAGGTGGATTTTTCGACTAGATACTTTGAAACCAAAAGGGCTAAACGTTGAATTTAGGGTAACGGGAGAAATGGTCAGTTAATCTCAACTTCACAGTCCTGTGATTTGATGTGTATCGTATACTGTATATAGTGAATTAATAGAAGCTATGGTCATGTTCATGTTAAACATGTGGCTTAATTGTCTGTAGGCATTGTTTAAAATGTTATGTTGACTGTTGCCTATGGCGGAATATAAGTTTGGAGAAGAACTATGGGAAAACAGAGTTGTAATATTTTGCCCAGATGAATGCCCTGATTTAAGATGGCGGTTATAGACCAGTGATGTGGCTCGGTGCGACTGACGCAGCCTATTGTCGCACGCAGCGCGTGCGGGGATGGTGCTGGGGCGGCCGATCGATCGTCATCATGTGGGACTCCGCCTAGATGTGACGCAGGGTGGTTATGTACGGCGTCACGAGGGAAGAAGGATTGACACATGCGCAGTGGGGAGTAGCAGACGCGGAACAGTGGCGCGAGCCTCCATACAAGTGAAGACGCCTTTCCCGATATTTCTCTCCATAACTTGCTCTGAGAAGGTATTACAGTCATGATTTTAATTGCACTGTTCACTTTATTATATGCACCTGTACGCAATTATGAGGATTTCAATGAAATATATATTTTTTTAAAACTTCACCTACATGTATTTAGGATAGATTGGTATCCATGTTAACTTTAGGAATTGACCACATGAATTGTAGCTTACCCCCAAGGGGAGTGCACTGCTATTGCATTGGTTGTTGAATCAATTAGGCACCAAGTGATGATGTATTTATATATGCACATATGCACTTTTTATGTTCACTTGACTTGAAAAAGGTTCTGAGAGAGAACCGAAACGTTGTCTCTGCTGACATGTGTGAATAAATTGCACATTTTTCTACTTTAAGGAGTGCCGCAGTTTTTTCTGTTATATATATATATATATATATATATAGTAGGAAAGCGCAAGGGGCCGTCATTGACGGAAGATATGTGTCACCGAGGTTCCTGGCCTCAGTGAGGTAAGAGCCGGTAATTTTAAGTGTCAGCGGCAGCTAGTGCTGACTGACACTATTTGTTATTTAGTGTGGCTGTAAAGCCGATCCGGGGCGGCTCTTACTGGGAGCAGCCAAAGTGCAGGGTGGGTGGCTGTTCCCCACGTTCCAGGCTGGGTTTTGGTTAGGGATATAAAACCCAGCCAGCAGTCTCAGCTGGGTGTGGATTATCCTCCATTTCACAGTGAATCTGTGGAGTCTCTGTGGTTTGAGATCTGCATGATGTGTGCCGTACTAAAGGGCTGAGAGCCGCATTGCTGGGAAGCAGGCCCTAAAGCCTGTTGGGGACTGCTATTGCCAAAACCGCTGACAAGGTGAATGCTTTTTGTTCTGTGCATTTGCCATGGTGTGAATGAACACCAAGACAACTAACTTTCATTTTTGTTTATGTGTGAATAAACACTGCATTATTTAAGTCAAAGACTTTGTTTTTGCCTCTGTACTGCGTCCGCTAAGCTGCCTACCAGAGCGAATCCCCACAAAATATATATATATATATATATATATATATATATATAGTAAGGGATCGCCTTCTTTCAGGGGGTCACTGTCATGGTCTTACCTTCTTACTGTTCTCCTTCGTTTGACATGTGCTGGCGGCCATCTTGGTTTCTGGGTTTCTTGTAGCCTCCCACCCTGCGGCTTCTCCTTCCCACTGGGAGGAGCTGGATGCCTAGCTCATATATATAGGAGGTCTGTGGCTTCAGTTCCTTGCTTGGTCCTCCTGTGTTCACATGCTTCTAAGACTGCTGCTGCTTCTGGTTCCTGATCCTGGCCTCGTCTGACTACCCCGTTGGTTCCTGATCCTGGCTTCGTCTGACTACCCTGCTGGTTCCTGATCCAGGCTTCGTCTGACTACCCTTCTGGTTCCTGACCTCTGTCTACGCAAGACCCTGCTTCGGTTTAGCCATCCGTTTGGACTTTTGCTTACAGCTTGACTTTCAATAAAGCCTTCTTATTTCCACCTATCTCTTGTTGTACGTCTGGTTCATGGTTCCATGACATTAGGACCAAGCCATGAATTTTGACGGTACAGGGCCATCCTCGCTACCTACGCTGGTTGCCAGACTTGATCAGCAGGATCACCTGTTGGGTCGGTTCGCTGTGGCGTTGCAAACCCTGCTTGAACGCACGGCTCATTTCGCTTCCGTTGCCGATGGGTCGGTTGTCGCTCCTGGGCCCGCTCCTACTGCCGCTCCGGTTGTTGCGCCAGAGTCTACTCCGACACCTGTTGCTGCGCCTGCGGTGTCTCGGGGTATGACCGGTTCTGCCCCCCTTCCACAGCGCTTTGGGGGAGAGCCAACTCAGTGCCGAGGTTTCCTTAACCAGGTGGGCATTTATTTCGAGTTGCTGCCACATGCCTTTCCCACTGAGAGATCAAAGGTGGGCTTCTTGATCTCGCTGCTCTCGGACAAGGCCTTGGCCTGGGCCAGCCCTTTATGGGAGAACAACAATCCGGTGGTTGCCGAGTTTTCCGGTTTTGTTGCTTCTCTTCGGAAGGTATTCGATGTGCCGGCTCGTGCTGCCTCTGCTGCGAAGCTCCTTATGTCCATCAGACAGGGTGCACGATCCGTAGCCGAATACGCCATTGAGTTTCGTACCCTGGCAGCAGAGGTGGGCTGGAATAATGAGGCTCTGGTCGCTGCTTTCTCTCATGGTCTCTCGGATGCCTTGAAGGATGAGGTTGCAGCTAAGGACCTACCAGTGGAGCTCGAGTCTCTTATTTCTTTCCTGATTTTGATTGACACCAGACTCAGGGAGAGACCTTCCTTTAAGGAGAGCCTGCGGAGGTCTTCTAACAGATTGGCGCCTACGTTTGCTGTCCCACCCGTGCCTCCCTCTCCTCCCACGCCTCCTGGGGATGACTCGTCTGGGGGTGAACCCATGCAGCTGGGGTTTGCTCGCCTGTCCGAGGGGGAGAGGGTACCCCGGAGACGCGAGGGCCGATGCATGTACTGTGGTCTCGGTGGGCATTTTCGGTTGGCATGTCCGAACCGTCCGGGAAACGCTCGCACCTGAGATCCTGTCGGGGGCAGATCTTGGGTGGAGTCTCCTCGTCCCCGGTTTCACGTGTTGACAAACCGCTGATCACTGTTGTCCTCTCCTGGGTCGGGGGCTCGGTGACGACCCAGGCGTTGGTGGACTCTGGTGCTGGTGGTTTGTTCATTGATAGTGTGTTCGCTGCCGCCAATTCCATTCCTCTGCAGCCTCGAGGTTCCCCACTGGCTCTTGAGGCGATAGACGGCAGACCCCTTCTGCCGCCACACGTGACTCATGAGACCCTTCCAGTGGGGATAGCCATTGGTGCCGTTCACAGAGAGTCGGTCTGTCTCCAGGTGATTTCGTCTCCACACTACTCGGTGGTCTTGGGGTACCCCTGGCTCCAGAAGCATAATCCGACTTTCGATTGGAGATCGGCCGAGATCCTCTCGTAGTCACCGCAGTGTGGGGCTAGTTGCATCCATGGGCCTGTCAAGTTGCTGTGTACTTCCTCGGACTCTCTGTTGCCTCCTGAATACGAAGAGTACCGGGATGTATTCGATAAGGTGCGCGCGGTTGCCCTACCTCCGCACCGCCCATACGATTGTGCCATAGAGTTACAATCTGGTGCCGTTCCTCCTCGTGGCAAAGTCTATCCACTGTCGGTAGCGGAGAATGAGGCCATGGAGGAGTACGTGAGGGAGGCGCTTTCACGCGGACACATTCGCAAATCCTCGTCCCCGGCAGGGGCTGGATTTTTCTGTGAAAAAGAAGGGCGGTGAGTTGAGGCCTTGCATCGATTACAGGGGTCTCAATCGCATCACGATCAAGAACGCTTACCCGATACCCTTGATTTCCGAGCTGTTCGATCGCCTCAAAGGGGCCACGGTCTTTACCAAACTCGACCTGAGGGCGGCATATAACCTGGTAAGGATCAAGGCGGGCGATGAGTGGAAGACCGCGTTTAACACCAGGACCGGTCATTATGAATCCTTGGTTATGCCCTTTGGGTTGTGCAATGCGCCCGCAGTCTTCCAGGAATTCATCAACGATGTTTTCCGTGACCTGTTGCAGCAGTGTGTGGTGGTCTATTTGGATGACATCTTGGTATATTCTGAATCCATGGAGGCCCACATTATGGATGTCAGACGAGTGTTGCAACGGTTACGAGAGAACAGGCTGTTCGGTAAGCTTGAGAAATGCGAATTTCACCGATCCCAGGTAACCTTCTTAGGTTACATCATTTCCGCTGAGGGGTTCTCCATGGATCCTGAGAAGGTTTCGGCTGTCTTACAGTGGCCCCAGCCCAGTGGTCTCCGTGCCCTGCAGCGCTTTTTGGGCTTCGCCAATTATTATCGGAAGTTCATCAGGGACTTTTCTATGCTAGCCAAGCCTCTCACGGATCTGACCAGGAAGGGCAGTAATTTCCAGGTCTGGCCGCTCGAGGCCATCCGAGCTTTTGAGGCTCTAAAGTCCGCCTTTGTGTCGGCTCCGATTCTGTCGCATCCCAACCCTGGGTTGCCCTTTGTCCTCGAGGTGGACGCGTCTGAGACGGGAGTAGGCGCCCTTCTGTCTCAGCGTAGAACACCAGAGGGTCCTCTGCTTCCTTGTGGGTTTTACTCCCGGAAACTGTCTTCCGCGGAGTGCAACTATCAGATTGGTGACAGGGAGTTATTGGCCATCGTGCAGGCCCTTAAAGAATGGAGGCACTTGCTCGAGGGTTCGGTGGTTCCGGTTCTCATCCTGACGGACCACAAGAATCTGACCTACCTTTCTGAGGCCAAGAGATTGACACCACGTCAGGCCAGATGGGCTCTGTTCTTGTCACGTTTTAATTACGTGGTCTCCTACCTACCCGGTTCCAAGAACATCAGAGCGGATGCCTTATCACGGCAGTACTCCGAGCTGTCCGGGGAGGAGTCGATTCCGACTTCGGTCATACCTCCGAATCAGATCCTGGCCGCCATTCGCACCAGCCTGACCTCTCCCCTGGGTGAGCAGATTTTGGCGGCTCAATCTGGTGCTCCCTCTGGGAGACCCAACGGCAGGTGTTTTGTGCCTGAGGAGTTGCGCACTCGGTTGTTGCGAACCTACCATAACTCCAAGGCCGCGGGGCATCCTAGAAAGAATCAGCTGTCCTGGGCTGTTTCACGTCTGTTCTGGTGGCCTTCTCTACGTTCCGACATCGCCGCATATGTAGCGGCATGCTCCGTTTGTGCCCAGAGTAAGTCCCCTCGGCACCTTCCGTTGGGCCTTTTGCAACCCGTAGCCACCGGGGAGCGCCCATGGTCACACCTGGGGATGGATTTCATTGTGGACCTCCCTGCATCCCGAGGCCATACGGTCATTCTCATGATTGTGGATCGGTTTTCCAAAATGTGCCACTGTGTTCCTCTCAAGAAGTTACCCTCTGCACAAGAGTTGGCCACGATTTTCGCCAGGGAGGTCTTCCGGTTGCACGGTTTGCCCAAGGAGATTGTGTCGGATCGGGGGAGTCAGTTTGTGTCCAGGTTCTGGCGCGCCTTTTGCTCCCAGTTGGGGATTCATCTCTCTTTCTCCTCGGCCTACCACCCTCAGTCCAATGGGGCCGCAGAACGATCCAATCAGGCCTTGGAGCAATTCCTTCGTTGCTATGTCTCCGATCACCAAGACAATTGGGTTGACCTCCTGCCTTGGGCTGAGTTTGCCAGGAACACGGCGGTGAACTCTTCCTCTGGGACGTCTCCCTTCATGGCCAATTATGGGTTCCAACCTGCCGTGTTACCGGAGGTATTCTCTCCCCAGGATATTCCGGCTGTGGAGGATCACCTTTCCGTCCTACGTGCTTCTTGGGTACAGATCCAGAGGTCCCTTGAGGTCTCTGCGCAGCGCCAGAGACTCCAGGCTGATCGCAGACGAGCGCCCGCTCCTTCCTACCAGGTCGGAGACCGTGTATGGTTGTCCACCCGCAACCTCAACCTTCGAGTGCCCACTCCCAAGCTGGCGCCTCGCTTTGTTGGTCCCTTCCGAGTGCTTCGCAGGGTAAACCCGGTAGCCTATGCCCTTGCGCTTCCTCCTGGCATGCGGATCTCCAACGTGTTTCATGTCTCCCTGTTGAAGCCATTGGTGTGTAATCGTTTCACTTCCTCGGTTCCTCGGCCCCGTCCGGTCCAAGTGGGCAATCGTGAGGAATATGAGGTGA
The DNA here is from genome assembly GCF_014858855.1 of Bufo gargarizans. Lineage (NCBI taxonomy): Eukaryota > Metazoa > Chordata > Amphibia > Anura > Bufonidae > Bufo > Bufo gargarizans. Next base: position 460,050,150 of record NC_058080.1, on the reverse strand, counting down.
GCAATATCCTGGACTCACGCCTGGTCCGCGGTCGGTTGCAGTTTTTGGTCCATTGGTGTGGTTATGGTCCAGAGGAGCGTTCCTGGGTTCCCTCCGCAGATGTCCATGCTTCTGCTTTGCTTCGAGCCTTCCACGCACGCTTCCCTCAGAAACCGTTCCTTACTCCGCGGAGGAGGGGCCCTTGAGGGGGAGGTACTGTCATGGTCTTACCTTCTTACTGTTCTCCTTCGTTTGACATGTGCTGGCGGCCATCTTGGTTTCTGGGTTTCTTGTAGCCTCCCACCCTGCGGCTTCTCCTTCCCACTGGGAGGAGCTGGATGCCTAGCTCATATATATAGGAGGTCTGTGGCTTCAGTTCCTTGCTTGGTCCTCCTGTGTTCACATGCTTCTAAGACTGCTGCTGCTTCTGGTTCCTGATCCTGGCCTCGTCTGACTACCCCGTTGGTTCCTGATCCTGGCTTCGTCTGACTACCCTGCTGGTTCCTGATCCAGGCTTCGTCTGACTACCCTTCTGGTTCCTGACCTCCGTCTACGCAAGACCCTGCTTCGGTTTAGCCATCCGTTTGGACTTTTGCTTACAGCTTGACTTTCAATAAAGCCTTCTTATTTCCACTTATCTCTTGTTGTACGTCTGGTTCATGGTTCCATGACAGTCACACTCACAGATATTTTCACGGACATCAGGATTTAAGGGCCAAACTGTGTTTTATTGCGGCACATCCGTGTAAACAAAACCAGTTTTACAAAGTAAACTCCTGCCCGGCTGGGCTCTACCTAAACAGAATGATGATTTCCCTGACTCACCTATAATCTGAGATTTATGCTCAGGGTCTCAGGCTCCAAGCCTCAGTCAGTCCATAGTCTTGTGGCCCCTCAGTCCCCCAGACTGAGACCACCCACAGAGCCTCTGCTCCAGGTTCACACACACTTCCCCAGACTGACACACTGGGGGTGGATTTATGCCAGACTGATTAGGGTAGGCTTCACCTGCACTCACCTCAGGTATGAGGGAATACCCGTGCTGGAAGTGTGTGGACCGGCAGCTCCCACTACCAAGCCTAACTGCCAGTCCAATTAAAATCCAGCCCAGAATACAATGTAAACAAAACTGTCTCAGCAAACTATGCTTTGCTGACACCACTGCACACTTCTGGATTTTAGTTATCTCACCCAGCTGAGGTATCTGGGTGAGATATACACGCTCTCCTGCACTGTACACCTTGCGACTATATATGTAAACTCACAAAGTTGTGACAATTTATAATAAGTGTAACTTGTCAGCTTGGGAGATAGTTGAGTGGATAGACAGAGGGGAGGAATATGCTGGGTGTGTTTCTATTGTCCCATTGTTCTATTGTCCCATTGTGTGTTTAAATGGTGATGTCTGTCCTGTTGTCTCCACATGTGTATTGGCGATTTCACTTTGTCCTGCGAGATAATTGGATTGCTCCTCGGTTGTCTCCAGGGCAGAGAGGAGGAAACCATGATGCATTGTGGGGATGTGTGGTGTCTGTATCCTGAATTGCTACATATCTGCCCTGTGTCGCAGTCTCCCTTCTGGTCCCCTAGGGGCGTGAACGATCCATCTCTCCTCCAAACTTTGATGCGGCCATCATTAGTACCAAGTCAGAACTTGCTTTCATCTTTGAACACTATTGTTTGCCATTGATGGCTGCCTCAGGGTTTGTATGAGGGTTGGAGAGTGCCTACAGCTATCATGCATAGGGCGGAGACAAACAGGACCGACACCAGGTGTCATGGTGTGGAGCACCATTCGCTACCATGGCTGTTTCCATCTGGTATTCATAGAGGGAAAATTGACCGGCCTTCAGTATGTTCAGGACACTGTGGAAGTCAGGCAGTCAGGTGGTAGATGGCAGCTACTCTTTGTGTCAATAAGGCTTCCAGTCTCACTGATGTCACACGTCAGTATTTTGGTCAATGATTTCCATGAGTGATTATGAGTCAAAACCAGGTGTGGCTCTAAACACAGAACAGGTGCAGATCTTTACCTTATACCTAATGTCTATGGAGGCTCCAATCCTGGTTTTGGCTCACAATCACTGATGGAATTCACTGACCAAAACACTGAAGTGTGAATGAGGCTTTATGGTGCAAGTGATGACAGACAAGATGTCACACCTCTCGTCCACAGTGGACTGAAAGCAGACAGCGCTGCAACTGAAGTGCTTAAAGTCGGCGCTGTAACTGAGCTGCTTAAAATAAGTAAGTGTCTTTCTTTTTGTATACATATTTCACCCACTATTTAATTTTGATTTAGGGGTCGGACAACCCCTTTAAGTTCCAAATGTTTATTACTTTTAATGCCCAGTAAAAGAATTAAGAACACTTTTAATGCCGTAAACATTAGGTTTATTGTACGTTTTAGGTAAGCTCAGTTTGTTTGCTTTTCTGCTATACAAATCAAACTGAATTTAAGCTAAACATGTCTTATTCATTTACCTTCTTCATTATACAAACCTGCTGATAGCAAGGTGACTGTGGGACCAGGGACAAGCTGTATTTTTAATGGCACCATTTAGGCTACTTTCACACTTGTTCGGAGCGGATCCGTCTGGTGTCTGCACAAACAGATCCGCTCCTATAATGCAAACGATGATATCCGTTCAGAATGGATCCGTCTGCATTATACAGTATTTCAGAAAAAAGTCTAAGTCCAATTTGTAGTCAGACGGATCCGTCCAGACTTTATATTGAAAGTCAATGGGGGACGGATCCGTTTGAAATTGCACCATATTGTGTCAACGTCAAACGAATCCGTCCCCATTGACTTACATTGTAAGTCTGGACGGATCCGTTTGGCTCCGCACTGCCAGGCGGACACGAAAACTCTGCAAGCAGCGTTCGGGTGTCCGCCTGCTGAGCGGAACGGAGGCCAAACGGAGCCAAACTGATGCATTCTGAGCGGATCCGCATCCACTCAGAATGCATTGGGGCTGTACGGATCCGTTCGGGGTCGCTTGTGAGAGCCTTCAAACGGAACTCGCAAGCGGAACCCCAAACGCAAGTGTGAAAGTAGCCTTAATTTCCTATATCATATATGAAAAAAGGGAGACAAGTATGTGTGGGGTGAAATTGAATAAAAAAAGGAATTCCACCAGTGTTTTTTGGGTTTGGTTTGGATTACAGTGTTCACTGTGTGCTAAAATTTAGGTGATACCCTCTCCCCCAAACAATCCCAATTAGATCAGGAAGAACATACTGTGAGACAGTGACAGGTCTCACGCAGGTTAGAGGCAAGGAAGGGGTGGATAGTTCGGTCCACACCCCTATTCCACCACAGGTGAGACCAGCTGGAAGTAATCAGGCTGGCACAATCCAACTCCCAGGGTGTCAGCAAGGGGGGAGTGTGTTGCCTGTGCACAGAGGCCTGGAGGCTCTGTGTGGTCCAAGCCAGGAGGGCTGAGAGACCACTATTCCCCATGTGTGCTGAGACACTGGACTGGAAGCAGTGGGCGTACTGTGTTCTGTACAGCCAGGAGGCTGTGGGACATTGGCTGAGAAAGCTGCTTGTGTTCACAGGGTGTGAACAGGGACTTAGGTGAGTCAGGAAACTCTGTGTTAGTTAGAGCCTAGCCGGGCAAGTGTTTATTATTTTATGTGGATGTCACATATGTTAGATGAATCTGCGACTTCATGATAACCTGTATTGGTTGGAGTGTGCACAATAAATGCACGGTTTGGACCTGAAACCTGGTGTCCTAAAGTCGTATCTGTGAGAATGACCTCCAAATAAGAGGCGATCACTTAAAATTGGTGTCGGATGCGGGCAAGTTGTCCATGAGAGAAGGGCAACGGTCGGTTGCTAGGAGCAACGATGAGAAAGAGCAGGTGCTGCTGAATCCTGCTGTTCTGGAGTTAAAGGGCTGGAAGCCTGTTTGTTCAGTGGAGCATGGGCTGCTCATGCTTTTGTGGACTATTTTGCTGTAGTGCAAGTAAAACTGTAGTGAATTAAAGGGCCAGTAGCCCAGCAAAAGTGGACTTGTGGCTGAAAGTTTTTCCTGCTACCATGGGTCTCGGGGAAGAGCACGTCCGGCGGCGCTGGCGCATACAGCAGGCAGAAGAAATGGCCATAGCAATTGGCTACACTAAAAAAAAATTGGCGAAATTTGATTCAGAGCGAGAGGCTTTGGAGGCGCACTTGCAGCTGGCCTTGAGAAATGGGTTCTCAACACTGTATGGACCCTGTACAAAGTTCCAAGAGGTTGGTGGTGTGCCGGGGCTATCGGGGAGAAAAGCAAAGATATGCCGTTGCCAAGGGCAACCGTCGGGAAGATAAAGAGGGGGAGAGCGGTTTGGCTCTCAGGAGGTCAAGTGTTCCCTACCAGTGGAGACAGAGTCCTAGAAAGGATGTGCCGAGGATCTGCGAGGCAGTTTCTAAGGGCGACCAACCACAACAACGTGTGGCTGTCCAGCAGTTATGGAGCGGAGCAAGTGGCTCATATTCTGCGGCTGGAGTATCCTTGGCTCCCAGGACTGCTAAACCCGTGACATCGCTGGGTAAGATTGTTCCTGTTATTGATTATGTGGCAGACCCAGTGACAGTGAGCCGGCGGCAGTTGATACCTGTCGGGCCGGTAGGTGATAAGTCGCGGAGGCAAGAAACTATTGCGAAAATGTGTGATAACATGGAAAAACCTGTGTCTGAACAGGCGGGTAAGCTTGTTGTGATTGCTCCCTTGCAGGAATCTGCAGGGGAGAATGTTCTTGTGTTACCCAAAATGCCCGGAATCAAGGCTAGACATGGGATGACAAGGATCCGGGATCCCATGCTTGCCTGGGTAAGAGGTAGCACAATATTGAAACCTGAGACTGGTAAAATAATAAAGGTGCTGGACAGTCGTGCGGATAAGGACTATCCGCTGATTTTCACTGAGCGTGAGACTCCAATGAGAACAGGGACTTATGAATTTGATGTTACAGATACGCTCATGCATGAGGGAGTATTGGGCCATGATATCTGTTTGTTGCTGTGGGGTAAGGTAGACACTTCTGCAGATAGTGACGAAACTCCTGCAGAACCTGTACCTGTCCCTTTAAGTGAGGATCTAAGGGAGCTGCACTTTGACCTGAATGGGGAAAGAATATTGACCATTGGAAACAATGGTGCTGGTCAAGTCCCCTGGTGGTAACATTTTTAAATGATGATGAAACTTTATTTTCTGCAACTGCTATGTTTCATGAAGTGCGATATGACTTAATCAAAAGGTTTGAAGACATGCATATAAGTAGTGTGGAGCAAAGCCCAGCTCCAGCTCGGTGTTTGAAGGTGCAGGAAAATATGGTCGGGTAGAGGGTGCACCGCACGTACCAGAGGTGGAAATGCAGTCTCCACAATATTGGTTGGTTACTAAGGAAGTGTCCCAGGTGGGGATTAGCTCATCGGTGCCCCTAGAGGTCAGAATTAATAATGACACGAGCGGTATAGGTGACATGTGCTATGACCGATAGCAACTCAGAGAGTGAAGCTATCATGTCAAGGTCCTGCGAAACAAAGGTGTTTACTAGTAGCGACCAGACAGTTATATCTGACGAGATGAGAATTAAGTCGGCTGACATCAGCCTAAGGTCTGAAGCCCATATCCAGACAGTTGTAGGTGACCTGACTCGACAGTACAGCTGCAAACAGGAGGATGCTCTCCCTCTACCTCAGAGCCGAGCAAGGAGCAGCTGGAACCAGAGGCCCAAAAGCGGGGCACTTCCCACAAGCTTGTGCAAAAAGCTGAAAAGAAACTGCTGAAAAACATGGAGTTGGTGGTTCAGCGCCTGGAGAAACAGGGTGTGACATACAAAAAGGTGGAGAAAACCAAGAACAAACTTCGGCGAGGATTGGATGATCTGATGGTGGACCTGGACCACCAGAAGCAAGTTATGTCTAATCCAGCATAGAAACAGGAGAAGTGTGACTGCCTCCTAGCTGAAGAGAAATACATCTCAGCTCGATATGGTGAAAAACGTGACCAAACAGAGACTGATGCTTGGGAAAAGGAGACCAGGGCCCTCTCATTGGCTAGAGCCCTGGAAAAAGCGCTTGAGGAGCATGCTGAATTGGAGAGGCTGAACAAGCAACTCAGAGCAGAGACGGAGAATCTCATGAGCTTAAAAGATTGGTTGGAGAAACCTAAAGAGGAGAGTTCTCTGGAAGATGTCAAGAAGCCAGAGCCTGTTAAAAATGGGACTGGAGAGGGTGGCACTGTGGTGCTGGCTGTGGCAGAGAAGATGGAAGATGCTTCTGCTAAACCAGTTGATGGGGCTGATGTGGATGCCGAAGACCACAGACCCGTGGTAATGTGTAGCCTAGGCCTGGAAGACGTCCCCTCTGCATACAAGGCCTTCCAAATAGCCAGCAGGCTGCTGGGGAAGAAGTACGAGGAGGTGAACGATCAGTTTTCGGATCCGGGCTATTACAATAGTCTGTATCTCCTGACTCCTCCACAAAAGGAGAACAGTGTCCTGGGTGAGCCTCTGGAGAAAATAAAGGAGGACGAGGAGTCTGCTGAAGACCCTGGTGCCTCCTGCCTCGATGAGAAAGAGGGGGAGGGGTTAACAGGGCAAGTGTATGGTGCCATGTCCGAGAAGGAGGTCAAAGAGACTGGAGACTTCAAGAAGACAAAGACTGAAAAAGTTAAGGCCGATGTGTTGGTTGACGTGAAGTCCCCAGGTTCCTCAGAGACCAAAGTTAAGCCAAAGGGAGCCGCGGCCATAGTGGAAAAAGCCACTAAAGAAGCAGAGGTCTCTAAAACTGCCATAGTAGCTGGGGTAACTACTGCTGGAAAGAAGGAAGAAGTGACCCAGATGCACGTAAAAGAAGCAAGTAGGGGCAAGCATGCTCTGCTGAAGGAGCCCTGCAAAGCAAAGGAGAAAGTGTCTGGATATGACCATGACTTGGAACAGTTCAGGCAAGAGCTGCAGCAGTCCAAGAAAGGACGTGAGGTGCATGTACAAGAGCCAGAGGATCTAAAAAGAGAGAGAGATCAAAATATACGACAGCGCATCATTATCACTCAGGAAAAAGTAGGAAAAGAGTATCTGGTCATGAGATGGGCACATGAGGCCTTAAGGCAGTTTCAGTTAGGCAAGATGTTGGTTTTGGTGATAAACCAAGCGCTGCTGGCATGGGTCTGGCAGAACAAAGGGAAGGTACGTGTCACCGAGGTTCCTAGGCCTCTGTGATATAAGAACCGGTCATTTTCTGTGTCAGCGGCAGCTAGTGCTCGCTGACACTGTGTTACTTAGTGTGGCTGTAAAGCCAATCTGAGCCGGTTCTTATTGGGAGCAGCCAAAGAGCAGGGTGGGTGGCTGTTCCCCACGTCCAGACCAGGTGGATGCCCTCTCACCAACCTCCCGTGGTTATGCAGGTGTTCACCCTCACGGGCTTGAACAAAGGGGGGGGATATGTGAGACAGTGACAGGTCTCACGCAGGTTAGAGGCAAGGAAGGGGTGGATAGTTCGGTCCACACCCCTGTTCCACTACAGGTGAGACCAGCTGGAAGTAATCAGGCTGGCACAAAGCACCTCCCAGGGTGTCAGCAAAGGGGGAGTGTGTTGCCTGTGCACAGAGGCCTGGAGGCTCTGTGCGGTCCAAGCCAGGAGGGCTGAGAGACCACTATTCCCCATGTGTGCTGAGACACTGGACTAGAGGCAGTGGGCATACTGTGCTCTGTACAGCCAGGAGGCTGTGGGACATTGGCTGAGAAAGCCGCTTGTGTTCACAGGGTGTGAACTAGGACTTAGGTGAGTCAGGAAACTCTGTGTTAGTTAGAGCCTAGCCGGGCAAGTGTTTATTATTTTATGTGGATGTCACATGTGTTAGGTGAAGCTGCGACTTCATGATAACCTGTATTGGTTGGAGTGTGCACAATAAATGCACGGTTTGGACCTGAAACCTGGTGTCCTAAAGTCGTATCTGTGAGAATGACCCCCAAATAAGAGGCGATCCCTTATAATACTTTTGGACTGGCTCTCCTCCCCAGCAGCTCTTCGTCTTATAAAGCAACTGTTGAGTGTAAATGGTTCAAAGGTTCCCCACAAGTTCTCTTTCAGATACCACTGGGTGAACTGAAAGGCTTCCATAAACTTGTCAATTTCAACTCGTGACCGATGTTTAACTATAAATGGTTTCAATCTAGTGAAAAACTTTTTAGCCTGAGATTCCTTATGTCTGGTTGTATCTATAAGCTCCAGGCTCAGTAATTTTGGGGGTTGTGAAGTAATACCTGCAATAGAGGGAGCAGAAGAAAAGAGCCAGTTAAGATATACCTTTTTCACCATCAATAAAATGAGGTGGATAAATGGGGGGACTCCATGCTATTTATTCTTCTAACCCACATGGTGCATTGATACAGACTTGAAGATCAGTAACATAAGGTCACGCGCTAATTTTATTTTGCATAGGTTATCGATATATGCAATCACCTGATCCCAGAATTATGTGATATGCCATGCCACATAACTTAAGAGGGGGTACCACATCTAGGGCATGTAGTCAACTTTTGATGGTGAGAGGGGGATACTGCAGGGTTAAACCCATATATAACAAGTGTGCTTCCCCCCTGTTCTCACACACTACATGTTTATAGACCAGTTCCTAAACTGTTAACATCCTGTCAGGGGCATCGGAAGAATCTAAAAGAGTAGCCCATTCTTTTTTAAAACAGGGAAGAGGGGTACATTTTTAACAGATGATCTTGGAGAGCCAATTCGACTTGCCCAATATCTCATCAAAAGAACTGGTAGCCATCTCTTTATCTATCAACCGCAGTTGTGTACGACAAAAGGATGAAAATGCATATATTGCAGGAATTAAAGGGAGTCAATATAAATAAACCAACTCTTTGAAGGTGTACCAGCGAAGTTGTTCTTTATTCATCAATTGCAGGGGGTGACCTACCCCTTGTCTTTTCAACTGGAAAGAGCTTTCTCTTAGGGTTGCAGGGGCTCAGGGTGATCCCCAAAAGGTACGTATTTGGAAAGCAAGAAGGACAATTTGAAGAGCCTCCTGATCTTCTTCCATCTTGCTCTAGTATCTATCAGAATAGTAGATGTTTTACTGAATGAGGTAAACAAGTGTTATTGTGTATAAAGCAGAGATTTTCAATTCCATGGGACAGCTAATGCTGTTTCGAGTGGGAGCCAGGAATAAAGGCTTGTCTTTTCTTTGCAATTTCATTAGGGTTGTCCTCAAACAGGAGAATTTTAGCCCCTCTGAACTCCAACAGTGTCGTCCGGCGGCAGAAGGCCTGAGTGTCACCACATTGTCATTGTAGTCTAGGAAATGCATGATGACTTGCCTAGGGAAATTGTGTTTCAATGACTGGGAGCATACTTCATTTGGGGAATTGGGAATTGGTTAGGTTAGGGTCTAGCCCCACTCTGTGCTTCCTTTCCCCAGGACCGCAGGTAGATCTTCTTTGCAGAGTTGTTGTAGATCTCCAGGCTCCACTTTTTCATAAATGCCCACCACCTGAAGGTTTTTGCACCTAGATCTATTTTCTAAGCTAACAAGTTTTGCCAGTATACATTTGTTCTCAGAGACAACCCGGGTTAATTGGGCCAGCAGAGCTGTATTTGCCTTAGGTATTGAAGGACCAGTGCCTTGGGTGGCACCCTGCAGGGGGCACCAGCCACTAGTAATAATAATGACCCTTTTTTTTTTTTTTTACAACCTGTCTCTTGCCACAGGCCAGAGTTTCTATTAAATCTCATGTATTTTCTGTGAGGTGTGGGTACATGTCAGTAAGACAGAGCAGATAGAGAAAAGAGCAGTCCACTGCAGGGCAAAGTGAGTGCTGGAGCTCCACTAATCTACACTCTTTTCACACTGCACATACATAGCCCAGACCAAGGAAGAAACACCAAGTCACACCACCCTCCCGAAACACAGCCACAGAAAGCTGAAAGCAAAGTTGTTTGTGTACTCACTGGAGCCTCTGTATGTTAACCCCTTAGTGACCACTCACATTTTTTTTAAATTACATTCCAAGAGCTATAACTTTTTAGTTTTTTCATCAATGTACATGTATGAGGTCTTATGTTTTTCAGGACAAGTTATAGTTTTAATGCACCATTTTAAGTACATGTAATGATTGATTCAAGCAAGCTGTTTAGCTAAAATCCCCTTTGTTTACGTCATTAAAAACGTGTAATAGTGGTCACTAAGGGGTTAATGCCCATAATAAAGGAAGGAGGGATCATGACAGTCTTCTGTCTGTTCTACTCCACTGTGATTAAGAGAGGACATAAAGCTCCTGTGATCACTCAGCAGTCAGAGCAGCCAGTATCTATGCAGCCATGTTATCACGACCGGCGTGCCGATCACATACGTGACGCAAAGGGAGGGAAAAGGAAGGCCATGTCCAAGGGAGAGGGAAATATGGTGACCCCTAACTCACCTTGAGGCTGGCACCTGACTGCCCTGACGTCCCTAGATGGGTTTCTCACCCGTACGCCGATCACGTTCCTAAACCCTAACTGTCCCTAAGATGAGCCCTACGTAGTGAATAGGGCAGTGGGAACACTAGTCCGCACCAATAACACTAAAGGGAAACACTAGGGAGAAGACAGACAATACTGACAAAACATATAGTCCCAGTTGGGCAAACAACCAACAGGGATCCGGAGGGTAATGCTCTGGTACGACAACCAGGGATAACAGCAACTCAGCTCCAGTGGGTCAGTATAGAAGTCCAGGCAGGAAGCTCTATATCTGGCAACCAGAGAAGTGGGAGAGGGGAATATAAGGAGGTTGGGAGTGCTGGACAAGAAACAGCTGAGGAGAAGAAACTACGGATCCCTGAGTGAGACAAAAAAGAATTGCAAGGCAAACCCAGAAAGTTACCATTAAAGCGCTTCTGTCACCCCACTAAACTTTTTTTTTTGGGGGGGGGGGGTATTTATAATCCCTATCCTGCGATATAGCTATACATTATGTTATTAATCATTTTCATTCTGTAGATATGTAAAAAAACGTACTTTTATAATATGCTAATTACCTGTCTACCAGCAAGTAGGGCGTCTACTTGCTGCTAGCAGCCACAAAAAAACGCCCCCTCCTCCTGTTGATTGACAGGGCCAGCCGCGATCTCCTCCTCCGGCTGGCCCTGTCAGCATTTCAAAAATCTCGCGCCTGTGTTGATTCTGCGCAGGCGCTCTGAGATGAGGAGGCTCGCCTCCTCAGCACTCCCTCAGTGCGCCTGCGCCGATGACATCACCGAAAGAGAAGACGTCATTGGCGCAGGCGCACTGAGGGAGTGCTGAGGAAGCGAGCCTCCTTATGCTGACAGGGCCAGCCGGAGGAGGAGATCGCGGCTGGCCCTGTCAATCAACAGGAGGAGGGGGCGTTTTTTTGCGGCTGCTACCAGCATGTAGACGCCCTACTTGCTGGTAGACAGGTAATTAGCATATTATAAAAGTACGTTTTTTGACATGTCTACAGAACGAAAATGATTAATAACTGTCACAACCAGACAGCTGAGAAGCTCTGACAGAGGCCTTTCAGAACCTCCTCCTTGAGTTTCTGTGTTGTGGTATTCAGCTCCTCCTCTCGTCAGCCTCTCTCAGCTGTCATGTGTTGGACTAATTGCTTCCCTTTAAATTCTTCCCCAGAAGGCTTTTCTGGGCGGCTTATACTACTTCCTGGAGTGTGTGTGCACGCTGACTCTGTCCTCCTGTTTGCTTCAAAGCTAAGTGTTGTACCTTTATCTGTTATTATCTGTTTGCTGGATCCCAGGTGACCCTGACTCCCTCCGTATCTTGTGTAGGGAGCCGGTGGTCGTGTCCCCTCACTATTGTAGGGTGCTCAGGGCTTTATAGTCAAGGTTCGTGGATATGCAAACCTCCACCATTCGGATCTTTGCATAGGCTGAGCAGCCAGGGAAAGTGCCAGGTCTTCTGCAGGGGTCTCCCTTGGTTCCTTCGTTTTTGGATCCAGCGAGTCGTTTATACATGTTGCTTTGCCTTGTTTCCTGTACACCGTCCGTGACATTATAAGCCGCCATAACCGTCTCAAGCATGGATCCGGTTTCACTTTTGGCTGAACGCTTCCAGGGTCTTTCATTGGAGGTAGCTGATCTCCGTAAGACTTTTTCTCAGCTTCAAGTGACCGGTTCAGCTTGCGTTCATGGAGTTTGTTCTGAGCCTAAGATCTCGCTCCCGGATACGTTCTCCGGGGGTAGTGAGAATTTTGTGCGTTTTAGAGAGGCTTGCAAACTCCATTTTCGCCTTCTTCCCCACTCCTCTGGTGATGAGGAACGGAGGGTGGGGATCATTATATCGCTGCTCAGAGGTAACGCTCAGTCCTGGGCCTTTTCGCTGCCGGAGGGGGTACGGCCTCTCCGTTCAGTGGATGAATTCTTTTTAGCCCTGGGTCAGATATATGATGATCCGGATCGTATTGCTCTGGCTGAGTCTAAACTACGTCTATTATGCCAGGGTAAACAATCCGCAGAAATATACTGCTCAGAATTTTGGAGATGGGCAGTTGATACTGGTTGGAATGATGCTGCGCTCCGAAGTCAATTTTGCCATGGTCTTTCAGAGGGATTGAAAGATGCATTTGCCTTTCATGAGAGGCCTATTTCTTTGGACTCTGCTATGTCTCAGGCCGTTCGTATTGACAGGCGTCTTAGAGAGAGAGGAGAGATGTCTCCTTCCTGTCATACGCAGTCCCAGGACAGTGCAGTGGTCCCGCTCTGTGCGCAGGGGTCTCAGTCGCCGTCAGCCCCTTCTGAGCAGGAGCCCATGCAGCTGGGGTTGATTGCTTCTGACAATAGAAGATTCAGCTTGCATGGGAGGGTTTGTTTTTGTTGTGGAGGTATAAATCATTTGGCAAATATTTGTCCCTCTAGGAGATTCAGGCAGTTTTCTGGGAGTAATAAAGAAACAAACAGGAAAAAATCTTTTAAAAATGTTCCGTCTGTTACTATTGGCAGGGTTGAGGCGGAAATTGAAGGTTTTCCATTTGCTTGTAGTTCCCGTTTTGTCCTGCCGGCTAGGGTGGCGCTAGAGAGCAAGAAAATTTTTTGTGAGATTTTTGTGGATAGTGGAGCAGCGGTTAATCTCATTGATAATCAATTTGCGATAACTCATGGTTTCCAGGTGCGCACTTTGGGAAAGGATATTCCTGTTTTTGCTATCGATTCCGCTCCACTTTCTCAAAAATCATTAAAGGGCATAGTTCACAATATCTGTTTAATTGTGAGTGATGCTCATGTTGAGGATGTGTCATGTTTCGTCCTTAGCGGTTTACCCACCCCTCTGGTGTTGGGGCTGCCCTGGCTCACTAAGCATAACCCCACCATTGATTGGCAAGCGAGGCAAATAAATGGTTGGAGTGACTTTTGCAGAGAGAATTGCCTCATGACATCTGTTTCTGAGGTTGCTACTAAGACTGTACCATCTTTTCTCTCTGAATTTTCGGATGTCTTCTCTGAGAGTGGAGTTCAGGATTTGCCCCCGCACAGGGAGTACGATTGCCCTATTAATCTCATCCCAGACGCCAAGCTGCCTAAATCTCGTTTATACAATCTTTCCCAACCTGAGAGGATCGCTATGCGTGCTTATATCTCTGAGAGTCTGAGAAAAGGACACATACGACCCTCGAAGTCACCTGTTGCCGCTGGTTTTTTCTTTGTTAAGAAAAAAGATGGTTCTTTGAGACCTTGTCTGGATTTCAGGGAGCTGAACAATATCACAATTCGTGACCCTTATCCGCTTCCTCTGATCCCGGACCTATTTAACCAGGTTGTTGGGGCTAAAGTCTTTTCCAAATTAGATTTAAGAGGGGCATACAACCTGGTCAGGGTCAGAGAAGGTGACGAATGGAAGACGGCCTTCAATACCCCTGAGGGCCATTTTGAAAATTTGGTTATGCCTTTTGGTTTGATGAATGCCCCAGCCGTTTTCCAGCATTTCGTGAACAGCATTTTTTATCATTTGATGGGAAAATTTGTATTGGTGTATTTGGATGACATTTAGATTTTTTCTCCCGATTTCAAAACTCATAAGGAACATTTACGTCAGGTCTTGCTCATCCTGCGGGAGAATAAATTATATGCGAAACTGGAAAAATGTGTGTTTGCGGTTCCAGAAATTCAATTTCTGGGGTTTCTTCTCTCCGCTTCTGGTTTTTGCATGGACCCTGAGAAGGTCCGCGCTGTGCTTGAGTGGGAGCTTCCTGAGAATCAAAAGGCACTGATGCGTTTTTTGGGCTTTGCCAATTATTACAGGAAGTTCATTTTGAATTATTCTTCTATTGTTAAACCACTCACTGATATGACCAGAAAGGAGGTAGATTTTTCTTCTTGGTCAGTAGAGGCGCGTAAGGCTTTTTCTGATATCAAGGAGAGTTTTTTGCTTCCGCTCCCATCTTGGTGCAACCTGATGTTTCTTTACCCTTCATAGTTGAGGTTGATGCTTCTGAGGTGGGTGTGGGGGCGGTCTTGTCTCAGGGTTCCTCTCCTGCCAAATGGCGACCGTGTGCCTTTTTCTCAAGAAAACTCTCCTCCGCAGAGAGAAATTACGATGTGGGAGATAGGGAATTGTTGGCCATCAAGTTGGCTTTTGAGGAATGGCGCCATTGGCTAGAGGGAGCCAGACACCCTATTACCGTATTTACTGACCATAAAAATCTGGCCTACTTGGAGTCAGCCAAGCGTCTGAACCCGAGACAGGCCAGATGGTCGTTGTTCTTTTCTAGGTTTAATTTTGTTGTCACGTTCCGCCCTGGAGTTAAGAATGTGAAGGCAGATGCCCTGTCACGTTGTTTTCCGGGAGGCGGGAATTTTGAAGACCCGGGTCCCATTTTGGCTGAAGGTGTGGTGGTCTCTGCTCTTTTTCCTGAATTGGAGGCAGAGGTGCAGGCAGCCCAGTCAGAGGCTCCTGATCTTTGTCCTCCTGGGAGGTTGTTTGTGCCTCTCGCTTTAAGACACAAGATTTTTAAAGAACACCACGATACGGTCCTTGCTGGGCACCCGGGGGTAAGAGCCACACTGGATCTCATCGCTCGGAGATTCTGGTGGCCTGCGCTTCGTAAGTCGGTTGAGGGTTTTGTGGCAGCCTGCGAGACTTGCGCTCGTGCCAAAGTCCCTCATTCACGGCCATCAGGTCCTCTCCTTCCCTTACCCATTCCTTCCCGTCCTTGGACACATCTGTCCATGGACTTCATAACGGACCGGCCTCGTTCCTCGGGGAAGACTGTGATTCTGGTGGTGGTGGACCGTTTTAGCAAAATGGTGCATTTCATCCCTTTTCCTGGTTTGCCCAATGCTAAGACGCTGGCGCAGGCATTTGTTGATCACATTGTCAAATTGCACGGTATTCCTTCAGACATAGTCTCTGATAGGGGCACGCAGTTTGTTTCCAGATTCTGGAAGGCTTTCTGTTCTCGCTTGGGGGTTCGGTTGTCATTCTCTTCTGCTTTCCACCCGCAGTCGAATGGCCAGACAGAGCGCGTCAATCAGAATCTGGAGACATATCTGCGTTGTTTTGTGGCGGAGAATCAAGAGGATTGGTGTTCTTTTTTGTCCCTTGCTGAGTTTGCTTTAAATAACCGTCATCAGGAGTCCTCTGATAAGTCACCATTTTTTGGTGCATATGGGTTTCATCCACAGTTCGGGACTTTCTCGGGAGAGGGGTCTTCTGGTTTACCTGATGAGGACAGATTCTCCTCGTCTTTGTCATCTATTTGGCAAAAGATTCAAGATAATCTAAAGAGCATGAGTGAGAGATATAAGCGTGTGGCTGATAAGAGACGTGTGCTTGGTCCGGACCTGAATGTTGGTGATCTGGTGTGGTTGTCTACCAAGAATATCAAATTGAAGGTTCCCTCCTGGAAGTTGGGTCCTAGGTTTATTAGGCCTTACAAAATCCTGTCTGTCATCAATCCTGTTGCATACCGTCTTGATCTTCCTCAGACTTGGAAGATCCATAATGTTTTTCATAAGTCCTTATTGAAACCTTATGTTCAACCCATTGTACCCTCGCCTTTGCCTCCTCCTCCGATTATGATTGATGGGAATCTTGAATTTCAGGTCTCTAGGATTGTGGATTCTCGTCTTGTCCGCGGTTCTCTTCAGTACCTTGTTCAGTGGGAGGGGTATGGTCCTGAGGAGAGGATGTGGGTCCCAGTGACGGACATTAAGGCCTCTCGTCTCATCAGGGCTTTCCATAGGTCCCATCCTGAGAAGGTGGGTTCTGAGTGTCCGGAGTCCACTCGTAGAGGGAGGGGTACTGTCACAACCAGACAGCTGAGAAGCTCTGACAGAGGCCTTTCAGAACCTCCTCCTTGAGTTTCTGTGTTGTGGTATTCAGCTCCTCCTCTCGTCAGCCTCTCTCAGCTGTCATGTGTTGGACTAATTGCTTCCCTTTAAATTCTTCCCCAGAAGGCTTTTCTGGGCGGCTTATACTACTTCCTGGAGTGTGTGTGCACGCTGACTCTGTCCTCCTGTTTGCTTCAAAGCTAAGTGTTGTACCTTTATCTGTTATTATCTGTTTGCTGGATCCCAGGTGACCCTGACTCCCTCCGTATCTTGTGTAGGGAGCCGGTGGTCATGTCCCCTCACTATTGTAGGGTGCTCAGGGCTTTATAGTCAAGGTTCGTGGATATGCAAACCTCCACCATTCGGATCTTTGCATAGGCTGAGCAGCCAGGGAAAGTGCCAGGTCTTCTGCAGGGGTCTCCCTTGGTTCCTTCGTTTTTGGATCCAGCGAGTCGTTTATACATGTTGCTTTGCCTTGTTTCCTGTACACCGTCCGTGACAATAACATAATGTATAGCTATATCGCAGGATAGGGATTATAAAGACAGAGCGCACAGCCACCCGCTGCAACTTCCTGACCCCCGGTATGACGTAGTCAGACGTGGCTCTTGACACCCTCGTGACACATGTCCTGTTAGTTGGTTTCCAGAAGGTTCTAATAGTGTTTGTTCTGATGTTTCAATATGCCGGGCCCAGACCGCAGACCGGAAGCAGAGCCCGACCCCTGTGTCTGCCGCCCGCCGTCATGACCGATGCAAACAGCCCTGAGAGGACTTGAGGAGCCGCAAATACTGGGGGTAAGAAGGGGCCAGGCTGTGCCTACATGTGACTGTGCGGGCTGTCAGGGTTATGTAGTGTATATTATTTACATACAGTCCTATAAATTTTAAGACTGTATGTACACTAATATACACTACATAACCCTGACAGCCTGCACAGTCACATGTGGGCACATCCCTGGCATCCAATATACCGTATTTTTCGCCGTATAAGACGCACTTTTATCCCCCCAAAAGTGGGGGGGAAATAGCAGTGCGTCTTATACGGCGAATGCAGCTTATCTAGCGATTTGCGAATTTTTGTGCGAATTTTTTGCGCAAATTTTTGTGCGAATTTTTTGCGCACATTTTTGGCGGAGTACTTACAACTACAAACGCTCGCCGAGAGGAGGGAGGAGGCAGGCTTGGAGGATGGGCGCTGGTGTGTGAGTCATACGTCACGCGCCTGCGCCGCCCACTTTATGAATGAAGCAGCCGGCGTGGGCGCATGACGTATGACTCACGCTGCCAGCGCCTGTCCTCCCGGCCTGCCTCCTCCCTCCTCTCGGCGAGCGCTTGTAGTTGTAAGTACTCCGCTCATTATGCAATTATGCACATAACTATTTACTATTAGACATACGATTATACAGTGAGCGGGGCCCGTGTAGTAGAATAGTCACTGCACGGGCCCCGCTGTCATTATAAAGCCCCGCTGTCATTATAAAGCCGGCCCCCAGCCCTGTATTGAGGGTCATTCACTGCAGGGACACTTATGGAGGGGATCTGTGGATGACACATAGCATAAGATGCTATATATGTGTCATCCACAGATCCCCCCCATAACTGTCATACACAGAGACCCCAATAAGAGCCACCCACAGATCCCCCATAAGTGTCACCCGCAGATCCCCCATAAGTGTCACCCACAGATCCCCCATAAGTGTCACCCACAGATCCCCCATAACAGTGCGTCACCCACAGATCCCCCATAACAGTGCGTCACCCACAGATCCCCCATAACAGTGCGTCACCCACAGATCCCCCATAACAGTGCGTCACCCACAGATCCCCCATAACAGTGCGTCACCCACAGATCCCCCCATAACAGTGTCCGTCAGCCACAGATCCCCAGTAATAGTGCCATCCACAGACCACAATTAGTTCAAAACCCACCAAAAGCACACCTTTTGGTTCAAAATATTTTTTTTATTATTTTCCTCCTCAAAAACCTAGGTGCGTCTTATAGGCCGGTGCGTCTTATACGGCAAAAAATATGGTATATCACAGAGAGCTATACTGTGCAGTATAGCTTATAATGCACAGTATAGCTCTCTGTGATATGTATTGGATGCCAGGGCTGTGCCCACATGTGACTGTGCAGGCTGCCAGGGTTATGTAGTGTATACTATTAGTTTACATACAGTCTCCAGTTTACAGTAATCTCCAGGAGTGGCATCGGCTGGGCAAATCAGCTTCTAGGATCTGGGCTCCATGGGCACTCTGTACCCTCACATGCTTCTTTATGCATCACAGCAAGGAGATTGGGGCAGTTGACAGCAGGGCTCTGGCTGGAGGTAGCACTTTGTGAAAGGTTGTCACACAGGTTGTCAGGGGCTGGGAGTGGAGAACATTTTGGTGTGTAACCTGGTGTCACTGTGCTGTACAAAGGACCTGCTGGGCATGGTGCCTCCACAGAGGGCAGGGAATCAGATTGACTGAGGAGGGCTTGTACTTTGGAGAAGAATATGTTGCTTCATGTGACAGAGCAGAGGAATCGCACAGAAGAGTGTGTGGATGAGGATACGTCGTGTCTCCAGGAGCTCTGCCCCTGACATCTCCAAGTGACAGACCCTGCTGGACCCCCCTGGCACCCTGCACACATTATAAATGCACAGTATAGCTTTCCCTGATATGTATTTGATGTCAGGGCCATGCCCACATGTGGCGAGTGGCGGTGCATTATACACAGCAGCACGGTGTCCGGTACTCACAAAGACGTGGTAGACAAATGACCAGCCCCGGGGTCTCTCCAGCACGTTGCACAGGTAGTTATGCAGCCTCCGGTACTTCACGTTCCTCCGGCAGCTCTGGCTGCTGTTGTACGACAGCGGCTTCCCCAATAAGCTCATGCGAGCTCCCTGCTTCCCACGGCGGCTCTCCTGCAAGCCCCCTCCTGGTCCCACACCGCTGCCCCTGCCAGTGTCACCGGTGCCCAGGAGAAGCAGCCCATCCCCTCTACTGGAGTTCAACAGCACCCTGTTGCCCCGACTCCACATCTTTCGTGCCGTAGTAACGGTCCCTGCCCCTGCCTTTACCTCCAGAGCTGCTTTATATCCAGAGCCCAGAGCCTCCCACATCACCTCCACTATGGTTGCGGGACATGGCATCACCGGCGTGGGCACAGAGGGCTCTGGGTGCATGCACAGAGCAGACCTGGGGACAGGGTGGCAGCGCTTCCTGGCTTCAGACTGTCAGATCTGATCACAAGTTGGCACCAGCCATACATACAGGAAGGCTCTGTGTGCAGGGTGCCAGGGGTGTCCAGCAGTGTCTGTCACTTGGAGATGTCAGGGGCAGAGCTCCTGGAGACACGACGTATCCTCATCCACACACTCTTCTGTGCGATTACTCTGCTCTGTCACATGAAGCCACATATTCTTCTCCAAAGTACAAGCCCTCCTCAGTCAATCTGATTATCTGCCCTCTGTGGAGGCACCATGCCCAGCAGATCCTTTGTACAGCACAGTGACACCAGGTTACACACCAAGATGTTCTCCACTCCCAGCCCCTGACAACCTGTGTGACAACCTTTCACAAAGTGCTACCTCCAGCCAGATCCCCGCTGTCAACTGCCCCAATCTCCTTGCTGTGATGCATAAAGAAGCATGTGAGGGCTACAGAGTGCCCATGGAGCCCACATCCTAGAAGCGGATCTGCCCAGCCGATGCCACTCCTGGAGAGTCCCTTGCTGCTCTCTGTACAGGAGGCGACAGTGATCACACAGCTCTCTGCATCCAGCATGCTGCTCAGCCTCCACACAGGCAGCTCCCAGCAGTCTACTGTGCCTTCCTACATAGAAGCCTGGAGGTCACTTCCAGGCAGCTGAAACTCCATGCATGATGGACAGAGTGGCTGTGAGAAGCTTGGAGCCCACCACCTCCAGGCAGCTGCACTTCAACAACTTTTCCAGGAGAACCCAGCAACTCTGTGACAGCAGGAAGGGGTTGCCAGTCACTCACTTGTCCCTGTGCAGCCTGCAGCTCCAGTCCTTCTCCTGGTGCTGCTGCTGACATACATTCAAGGGGGACAGAAGGGGAAGGGGGTGAGGAAGAGGAGGACAGAGGGGGAAGGCCAGGTACTTACAGGAGGACTATATCTGAGTATAAATTAAAGGGGTTGTTCGGGTTCAGAGCTGAACCCGGACATCCCTCCATTTTCACCCAGGCAGGCCTTCTGACTTGAGCATCGGAGCAGTTCATGCTCCGATGCTCTCCTTTGCCCTGCGTTAAATCGCGCAGGGCAAAGGCATTTTTTGAAGATCTGGTGACGTGCCGGGGCTCTCCATGGGGCTGCCAGGAACCCCGGTGACGTCAACGGCACTGATGGCTGGGATTCAGCGCTGCCCTAGCCAGTAAAACGGTAATATGAACAATGGGGTTCTACAAAAGAGCTATTGTGGGGCAAAGTTCATATTCGTGTTTACACACGTGTTTTAAAATGAATGCTTTCCCCTTTTATAAACAAGTAAATAATGACGCAATGCTGTGGGGCTGGTGTGCAACTTTTTCCAGGGCTGGTTTTTATCCCCAGTCCGGCCCTGCACTGGAGAGTAGGCACAGATGTCCTGTAAACCATATATAATGTATAAAATGCAGCAATGCCATGATCCAATATATCAATGTCTAAGATAGATTTTTCACATTTCTTCCACCTGTCACATTTTGTGGTTTGTCCACATATCACAGGACAGTTTCTCAATCTAACATAGTAACATAATTTATAATGTTGCAAAAGACATATGTCCATCCAGTTCAGCCTATTATCCTGCAACCGTGATCAAAAGTTGACTCTATCCTGCAGTACTTGGTCAAGGGTATGTGTTAGTGAAAATGTTTTCTGCCAGTAAAAAACTGATAGTAACACATACCTGTTTTTCTAATCTTTTTTTTTTTTTTTTACTGATTGTAGATTTTTTTTATTCTATTTTCTGAACATTATTATTAGAGATGAACGAATTTCTCAAAAATTAGACTCGGTTGGTTCGCTGAATTTTCCAAAAAGATTTGATTCGATCCAAATTTATTTGTGGCGAATCACGTTAAAAAACAACTGTTTCCTGGCTGTAGAGAGCCTGTATAGTGGTGTACAACACTGTGCCTTGCAGTAACACGCATAGGGAGTCTGCTGTGGTAGTGAAACAATACTGTGAGTCAGTATGACACACACATGACAGGCGTCACTCTTAGAATCACTGCACACTTCACTTATTTGGGCAGTTACGGTGCCAAAACTGCCCAAATAACTCAAATGTGAACTCTATGTTAGCGTCAAGAAGAAGCGCACTCTATTTACACAGTCCTCAGCTGATTCCACATAGATGTCTACAGAACCTGTTCTATTAAACGCTTATACAAGGAGAGCCCCCCGACAGAGTGGAGACGCTGTCAGCAATAAGTTTGTGTTGACATCACTGATTATTTTGCCCATCCTCTAATCGGTCAGAACAATAACCCCCAAAAACTGATCTTGTCCGCCTTCACTCGGTCAGTATTTTGTCATTAATCTATCAGTATTGCTAAAGCAAAAAAAAAAACAGAAGTGGATCCAAAACAGAGATGACACATGAATAGAATATTGTACCCACTCCTGCTTTTGGCTACCAAATCATAAGCCAATTCTGATGGGACCATACAGGCCTTACAGCTGCTACATAGACAGGATCGATTGTGCGTCTCATTTTTCCTTCCTTCTGACAGATCAGAAGAAGGGTCAAATAAATGATGATGTCAACCAGGCCAAAAAGGTAAAATAGTAAAGTGGCTGCCGCATGAGGAGACTACAGAGTGGTGAGGTGGACACAGCATGAGGAGACCACAGAGTGGTGATGTGGCAGCAGCATGAGGAGACCACAGAATGGCCCAAGAGACATAGTGTTAAGGTGGCAGCAGCATGAGGAGACAACAGAGTGGCTCAGGGACATAGTGTTGAGGTGGCAGCAGCATTAGGAGACCACAGAGTGGTGAAGTGTCAGCAGCATGAGACCACAGAGTGGTGAAGTGGCAGCGGCATGAGGAGACCACAGAGCGTCCCAGTGACATAGTGTTAAGGTGGCAGCAGCATGAGGAGACCACAGAGTGGTTGAAGTGGCAGCAGCATGAGAAGACCACAGAGTGTCCCAGTGACATAGTGGTGAGGTGGCAGCAGCATGAGGAGACCACAGAGTGGTGAGGTGGCAGCATCAGAATAGTAGCTGAAGCAGGTAGCCAGAAGAAACAGGTCTCTTTTGTCGTAGTGTCGGTGTAGCACCATGAAAGATCTAGTCTAATGCATCAGGCATTGGTGTTTGAAAATCCTGGCTGATCTACGCCTGATTAATTTTCACAAAGGTCAGTTTCTCTATATTTTGGGTGGACAGGTGAGTTCTCCTTGGGGTAACTATGGCCCCCACCGCACTAAACACCCATTCTGATGCCACACTGCAGGCCGGGCAGGAAAACTTGTCCAGGGCAAACTCTGCCAGTTGTGGCCACAAATCGAGTTTGGCTACCCACTAGTCCAGGGGATCTTCGATGTGGGGTAGCAGGGTGCACTCCAAGTATGCCACAACCTGCTCTTTCAGGTTCAGACTTCAGGAACCGATTTACAACCAGAATGAACACGTGCGCCATGCAGGACGCATGGCTCAGTCTTCCTTGACGCAGTGCCGACACCATGTTCTTCCCGTTGTCAGCCACCATTGTTCCTATTTTGAGTTTTCGAGGATAAAGCCAGGATATGATTTCTTGATGAAGGATGCGGAGCAGTTCCTCCCCTGTGTGACTCCGATCACCCAGGCAAACTAGGTGCAGAACAGCATGACACCGCCGTGTCTTGCACATGTGGTATGCTAGTGCGGCACTGTGAATTGTCCCTGCAGTGGAGGTTGAGGACATGGTAGAGGATGAGGAGTCAGAGGCGGACATTGTCGCAGGACCAATGGCGTGAGAACATGGAGGCGGAAGCGGCATCACCTGGCTAAGTTGCTGGTGTGACTGCATAGGAACCACATTTACCCAGTGGGCCGTAAAGGACATATATTGTCCTTGCCCGTAGTTACAGCTCCACATGTTGACGCTGCCGTGCACTTTGGCAGACACCGACAAGCTCAAGGACTGGTCCACCTTCTGTTCTTCATATGTGTCCAGGGCTGGTACTGCCTTTTAGGCAAAGAAATTACGGCTTGGGACTCTCCACAAGCTGTCAGTTCTCTGAAAGGTGCAGAGTCCACCACTTGGAAAGGAAAGGGCGGGACTGCAGCACCAGCAACTTGGCCAGGAGCACGTCCAGCTTCTGCGCCGTTGGGTGAATGCACGCATACTGTTGTCTCTTGGCAATCGCTTCGGTGATCGATTGCTGACGGAATGACTGACAAGGGGTAGGAGGAGCAGGAGCATCAGAACTAGCAGATGATGGGAAGGACAGACAGCTCACTTCGGCTGAGGTGGTGGAGCCCTGACTGCATGAAATTGGGTGCTTGCCACTGGGTCATGCAGTGGTTGCTGCGGCAGGCTGGACCACCACATCGGAGCCACAGTTCTTCCAGGCCACTTTATGGTGACGCTGCATGTGTTGACGCAGGGCCGTGGTGCCAACATTGGCACTCTGGCCACGCTTCACCTTCTGCCCACAAATCCAGAAAATGGCGATGTTCACCTCTTCCGGCAGCCTAACAAAAAATTGCCACACCTCCAAGTATGGCATTTTCACACAAACACTAAGCGCTGACTGCCTGCTACCGCAGCCTCCGTGAACCACTGCATCGCTATTTTACTGGCCGGTAGGTTCCTGTGCTCCCACTGCTGCCACCCTGCTGACTCACAGCCACACTGCCACCCTGTTGGCTCAGCAGCTGCCTCACGAGCAAGCTGCCACCCTCTTCTCCTGATGATGAAGCCCCTTCTTCACCCGCCTCGCAAGTGCGATTGGCTACATCATCATTATCCGCTACCGTCTGCACATCACTGATGTTCCCCTCAATAGTCTCAGGGCCAGGAGCCTGACCTCTCGCAACACCTGCTCCCACACGACTCTCTTCATCACTACTTGCCCGCAGATGTCTCCTCCAGATCTTGGCTGGGCAGTAGCTGCTGACTGTCCTCTAGTAACTCGTCCTCTTTGTAAAGTAGAGCCAAGCCTATAGCATATAATACTCCTCGCGCTGATGGAACTGAAAATGACAGAGGAAGGTTCAGGACAGGTGGGGGTAGGTGCTCCCAGGCCATGCCAACTAAGCGTCGTGTCAGAGGAACCCACTCTTGGCTGGGGGTGTCTGATGTCACTTGCAACAAACTCGAAGACCGAGTCATCCATTCAAGCTCCGCTTGGTTGCTGGTCAAGACACGACCACTGGATGACACTGGGAGCTCAGGCCTCTCGCTGGGACTCCTGCTGCCACCCCCACTTCTTCTGCTGCCTGTGACAGAACCATTTTGGCCACTGCCCGTTCCCTTTGAAGGGCCTGTCAACTGTCTGTCTGACATACTGTTGCATAAAAGAATTAAATTTAAATAATGCCACCCTAAAAAAAGCTGTAGTACAATGTTATTTCATAGCTGAATGGCAATTAAGACATATATATATATATATATATATATATATATATATATATATTTTCCTCTGATTAATAAACTCCCCACCCCCAAAAAAAACACAATATACTGCAGAATGACAATTAAGACGTATTCTTTTTCCTATTTCTACACCCCAAAAAAATGAAATATAACAATCACAATTCACTGCAGAACGGCTAATGGGACGTACGGATCTTTCCTATTAATACACCTCGTAAATGGCTGTAGTACAATGTAACTTCACCACTGAATGATAATTATGACATAGATTTTCTCCTTTTTTTTCCTATTTCTACACCCCAAAAAAGAAATATAACAATCACAATTCACCGCAGAACGAGTGATGGGACGTACGTATATTTCCTTTTCCTACACCACGTAAATGGCTGCAGTACAATGTAACTTCACTGCCGAATGGCACTTATGTCATATATATATTATTTTTTTTCCTATTAATACACCCCCAAAAAAATTAAAACAATGTAAAATCAACGCAGAATGGCTAATAGGGTGTACGTATCTATCCTATTAATACACCCCGTAAATGGCTGTAGTACAATGTAACTTCACTGCTAAACAGTAATTATGACATATATTTTCTTTTTTCCTATTTTTACACCACAAAAAAAATAACAATCACAATTCACCGCAGAACGGGTGATGGGATGTACATATATTCCCTTTTTCTACACCACGTAAATGGCTGTAGTACAATGTAACTTCACAGCCGAATGGCACTTATGATAGATATATATATATATATATATATATATATATATATATATATATATACAGTGTGTGTATATATATATATATATATATATATATTTTAATTATTTTTTTCCCCCATTAATACACCCCCCAAAAAAGTAAAACAATGTAAAATCAACGCAGAAAGGCTAATAGGACGTACATATCTTTCCTCGTAATACATCGTGTAAATGGCTGTATCACAGAATTTGCACCCCAATCACAAGCAAGGTTTGCTGGAATTAGTGATGTATCATATAGTGCAAACAACCTAAAAGCAATTTGGATCCCCAATAGGTAAAGCAAGGTGTAACAGAATTGCTCCTATTGCACCCTGTTCTCCATTTATAGCATAGATAATGCCTCCTTATCTTTTTCCTACACTTTGACTAATCTTTCCCTGAACTTGTAAATCTTTTTTTTTAGCACAATGAGGTCTTTCCTACCACTGTCCCTAGTGCCTGCTGATGTTTCTTCTTGCACTAAGTACACTGGAAAATGCCAGAATCCAAGATGGCTGAGGCTATTTATAGGGCTGTGACATCACAGGGGCGGGCTGGCTGCTGATTGGCTGCATGCATGGCATTCTGGGTGATCACTCATTCTCAGAGTTCTTTGCTCCATGTCCTAACACGTGCAGCAGCCATTTTAGGAAAAAATGTGATTCATTACCACGAAGCGTGAGGAAATTCGGATTTGGTGTGAATCAAATGTTTCCTGAAATTCGGATCGAATTCCACTTTCTCAACTTTGATTCGCTCATCTCTAATTATTATGGGAATGCCATCTTGCCTAAGATGTTCTTAACATCATTTAGAAAGCATTAATAATAACATTACTTTACGGCAGCCAGATGGTCCATAGACACAATGGTCAGGAGAGGACCTAATTGCCTTCTATGGGAGAGTTTTCTAGACATGCTCTATGATCTGAGGTCATTGTACAAGGAAAGATTAGATAAGATTTGAAAATCAATTATTGTGAATGGTAGATCCTGCCTTATCTATATACAGAGGTGGTATCATTACAGGCAGGATTCCAATGACAGATAAGTAGATACAGTGGCATGCAAAATTTTGGGCACCCCTGGTCAAAATTACTGTAACTGTGAACAGTTAGGTTGAAGATGAAATGATCTCCAAAATGCACTTTTTAGGATGAAACACACTTTTCAACATTCTAAGCAAAACCAGTGTGTTATTTTGTATTGTGCTTTTTCATGGGCGTATAACATTTATATCTAAATATCCTAATTATATTGGATTATATAAGAGGCCATATTGTGATATATTCACATTTTCGTATGTATTTTAAAGTTGTCTGAAATGGGTTCATGGAAAGGACACAGTTCATATAATTTCTTCTCTGTCGATGTGCCAGTCTAAGAACAGTCATTCTTGTCTCCTTATAGATTTATGACTGAGATAAGGATATTCTCTAGTCTAAATGCATCTGGTACTAACTTATCCCTACGTTTTAATGACTATTGATGAAGCAGAAAAACTGTGATATATGTATACACGTATAGTGAACTTTAGTTTTTAGTATAAGATAATCAATAGGACACATGAATTGTTCTATGTTTTTGGATATTATGAAGGATGTCAATGAATCTATTATCTTATATATTTATTACTAGGAACGCATACAATCCTAAAGCATGACGAGAAGAATTTTAAGTGTAAACTTTGTTAGTAAGATAGTGTTATTTTAACTAACAATCAATCAACTGTTGGAGTAACAGAGGAGACACACGTCTGTGATAGCACAAGGTACATTATATTCTTATCAGTACCATAAATTTAGTAGCTTGTGAAATGTCTTAAATCGTACCCAAACCTCTGTGTTTTAATTGGTATATGTGTCAAAGATAATCCCTTAGCTGATTTAGGAATCCTTTTGTGATGTGTATGGAATGTAAGACGAAATCAGACCTGAACATTTAACCCTTACTAGTATGATGCTAATAGCTTATGCAACTGCAGTAGCCAGACCCGCAGGGTATTGCGATTGTGAGGTCACAGTTACCGGGCAAGAGAGGGTTACTCACAGTTTTGTAGGAAAACCCTGGGCAGGCATACGGCAGTGAAGGAGAGGCTGGCACAGGAGACCTCTGGGGCACACTCAGTATTTTGGGACCAGGCCTGATGGTGGATGAGGTGCCCTGGATGTTGAAGGTGTTTAATGTGCTTGGGGCAAGGTCCCTTTAAGAAACGTGACACAAGTGCCGGTAACGGTGGCACACCGATTTATAGTTGTAGAAAATGAGGAACACGATGGTATGGTGAACCAAACTTTTCTTTACTGGTGAAACAGTTCAACTTTGTACAATTGGGTGTCAATACAGTTCCATATATCAGGTTCACTTCACAAGCAGGCTTTCACAATAATGGCAGGTATACTCAGAGGGCAACGACAACACACTCAGATCAGGCTGTACCTTCTCCTCAGAAATAGTGTACACTGTTCATTAGAACTCCTGTCTGCTCTTATCCCAAGGCCCGGATGCCCTAATACGGGCTTTATCCTTGTAGAAATCTTCCTCCCGTATTTATCCTTGCTTTACTCTTATAATCCTTCTGCCCTTCAGCTTACTTGGTTAGCTGGTACACTGGCTCTGCTTGGCTTGTGGGAACTGCAGGTTTCTCCCAGGAGGCAAACTCTTCTCATGGGGTGACTCTTCTGAGTTAACATAGGCTCAGGGGAAACTTCAGGCAGGCTAGACTTCTGCACTAGCCTCGTGGTGGCAACTAGAAGCCTGGGCTGTCTAGCTGCATGTCAGGAGGGGGCCCTCAGCAGATCTCTGGCTGGTACTCTCTCACCTCTGTCTTCACAGACTCCTGACTACAGACTACTCCTCCCTGTCTGGGCCTGAACATTTATACTAGGGGCTCTCTATCTCCCTCTAGTGTCTAGGATGCTACACTACACCCTAATAGGCCTGCTGCACATATCACAGGGGAACAATATACATAAAAGCATATAGAAAATACATTAAAATGGACGGTTAAATATACTGCCACTGTCCCTCAGGAGTAGGAGTACAACGTGGCCCAATTGACCCTTGTGTAGTGCCCACATTTGCCTAGTGGGACACTACACAATAGTGCCACCTAGGTATAAATAGGTAACATTGCACCAATAGTTGAAATGCATTTTGGGTGATATAGTGACATCACAGTCATTATCATATGTACACACCTAACCAACATTGATTGGAAAACTTCAAGTTAGGTAGGGGTGTCTAACTGATAAGTTTGCGATCATAAACCACACACACATGAAGGGGGAGAACACAGAAACACAGAGAAACAAAGAAAGAAAGGAGAGACCCCAGGAGAAAAATCCCAATGACCAGAATTTACTTTACTTCTATTATGTGTAGTATTGATTGAAATATTTGGCCTGATATTTAGTAACTCCCCGCTTTAGTGTGGATGTATAATGTTAAAAGTGCTACATCAATATTATCATTATTCAGCAAAGATGCATATTACTGAATAAAAGATCTAATATTGATATCGGAGAAATTCTCTGATTGGAATATTCAATTCCATAGCCAATATCTGGCCTGATAATTTATAAGTTGTGTAGCAATACTACCCGTTATCCGAGATTGGTCATAGTTTGAGCAGAGCAAGGGTTCGTATCTGTCCTCATCACTATTGAGCTTTATATCGCATAATTGTGATCGAGCTGGTTGTATTACATTTTGTTTGAGAGGTAATATGGAATGTTGGTATTCGTGTTAGAGCCATCTAGTGGTGAATTTAGGGCACTGCATATCACTGTGTTATTGCATATTATTGAGTTTTTTTTCTATTGATTAAGCTTTGATTGTGTTTTAAGTTATCGTATAATACATCATTAAAATTTTTGCATAGATGCTTGTACCATATTTTACAGATTTTACAATATAATTTAAATTAACGACGATCTCTTTTTAAGGTGTAATATATGTCCACCTCCAGGATCAATTCCCTTTGAAATTTTCTGTTGATCCATTCTTTTATATAATGCATTTGCTTTATATCCCCGACATTTGGTCTTGTACAATGTTAGAGTGGATAAAGGAAAGGAGTACCTTTCAAAAGTATGGGAACCCAAGGAGAATTGAGTACTCAGATAACTTTGACCAAGGTCCCTACATGTGGCTGCTGCCTGCTGATCGCGGACGTTTAACCTCTATTGGAGTCTATGAGAATAGCAATCCAATGATTACTTGTTATAGTTCCCTATAATAACTATAAAAAAAAGTGTGAAAAAATGTTGTTGGTTTTTTGTTTGTTTTTTAACTTTCTTTATTAAATTTCCAATAATAACAGCCAAATAATTTTTTAAACATAATAAATAAATACATATATATATATATATATATATATATATATGTACACATATATATTTATATTACCTTCATTTTCAAACCTCATATAACCCAACCCAGACCCCTCCCCATCCCACCCCCAGATGTGTCCTCCTTCGGCACCAGTCCTCCGTAACCCGACCGAGGAATGATGTAGAAGGATGGAGAGCGAAGGCAAATCTATCTATTCCAATTTCTCCAGATTTTACTCCATTTTATTTCAATATCTCTTTGCTTATACAGGATATGTTCGTATCTTATTGGTATCTACCAATTTTAACCATGTATTAATACTTGGAGCCTCTCGTGCAAACCAAGAGCGTGCTATTAGGAGTCTTGCCAGGAACATTATCTTAAGCAGAAGATTTTTTTTATATTGATAACAAGTCAACCTGGCAAGATCCCCCAATACCCAAAAATCAACCATAAAAGGAATCCGCACATTCAATTTTCTCTGGATATAATCATAAATAGACCACCAATATTTTTTCAACTTTGGGCAGGACCAAAACATATGCAAATAGTCTGCATCCGGAGCCTCGCACCTAGGACAATTGGCATGACTCCTAATACAACAAAAACAAAGACAGGTGCACTCTGCGGTCTTACTAACCCTCGTAATGATGTAAAATTGAGAATTAGCCAACATATCCTGCTTGGAGGACATGTCTGAGCCCGAGCACTGCGCCAAGGTCTCTCAAGTAGCTCGGGAACCTAACGCTAAACCTACCTGGGCCGTATGGGCAATACCAGGAGCCAGTGGGCGAATTACAGGTGCGCAAGGTCCAACTCAAAGCAATCTCCCAGTAACCTCCAGCATGTGACCATGCGTACAATGGGAGGAGGCAGAGAGCTCTGAGCCCCACCCAAGACTGGCTGATATAGCCCGGGCCTCACATGTGCACCAGAATGCTGCCTGTGGATGGAAATTAAGGCACATTCAAACTAGGAGTTTCTACACCTCCAAAAATTCTAAATACAAACTACAAATCGGCGTGATATTAAAAAGCAGGAAGTGCTCAACCCCATATGCAGTGGTGCATCTATACCGGGGGGGGGGGGGGGAGGGGGGGCAGATCCTGCACTTGCGGCCCGTTGCTAATGGCAATCCCCAGCAAAAATGCATACAATGGAGGATGCCTGCAGCGGACCACAAGTACCACAATGGACATCCTACACAGGATAGCAATGGTGTGGATGTGATAAGCAATCAAAATAACATAACAAAAACAAAGACAGGTGCACTCTGCGGTCTTACTAACCCTCGTACTGATGTAAAATTGAGAATTAGCCAACATATCCTGCTTGGAGGACATGTCTGAGCCCGAGCACCGCGCCAAGGTTTCTCAAGCCCGGGCTATATCAGCCAGTCTTGGGTGGGGCTCAGAGCTCTCTGCCTCCTCCCATTGTATGCATGGTCACATGCTGGAGGTTACTGGGAGATTGCTTTGAGTCAGACCTTGCGCACCTGTAATTCGCCCACTGGCTCCTGGTATTGCCCATACGGCCCAGGTAGGTTTAGCGTTAGGTTCCCGAGCTACTTAAGAAACCTTGGCGAGGTGCTCGGCTCAGACATGTCCTCCAAGCAGGATATGTTGGCTAATTCTCAATTTTACATCAGTACAATGGTTAGTAAGACCGGTTCGGGTGTCGCATCCGCACTTTTCCCTTTTCGAATATTGTCCAGGGCTGTATGGAACCGCTCCAAATTTTCAAGTTCCCTGATAGTTTTCTCCCGGCGGGGAAGCTCAGGCGACGGGTAAGGGCTTACCCTCTTCTCCAAGACTGTGGGCTGCCAGAATACATTCGGGCCAATGAAAGAGCCCCTTTCTTGGAAAGTGTGGCGGGCCGGTTGTGGGGAACGCTCCGGGTCGCGTCCCGGCTGGCAGGCTCTTCTGGCTCCTCCCAGTCTTCTGATCGCGGCTTCGGACAGGTCACGGCAGTTGCGTAGGGGCCTCGCAGGCCCTCGGCAGGGGTGAACTCTACCTCCTCTCCCTCACGGAGGTTATGTAAATGTTCGGGGAGGTAGCTCCGTTTGACAGATCTGCGATTCACATATAGATCCATGCCGGTCGCATAGTCCTTAATGAAACCGAAGCCTCGGTTCTTGTCGAAGGCCACTACCAACCCCATTCTACTTTCCAGGCGGGGTTGGTTGTCGGTGTGGAGTTCATATACATTCTTCGCCAATTCCTCAAAGTAAATTTTGGTTCGAGTAGTCTTTTTAATCGCGGCCTCTCGCACTTCTGCCATCAGTGCAGTCAAAATAACATAACTTCTGCCATCAGAGCAGTCAAAATAACATAACAAAAACAAAGACAGGTGCACTCTGCGGTCTTACTAACCCTCGTACTGATGTAAAATTGAGAATTAGCCAACATATCCTGCTTGGAGGACATGTCTGAGCCCGAGCACCGCGCCAAGGTTTCTCAAGCCCGGGCTATATCAGCCAGTCTTGGGTGGGGCTCAGAGCTCTCTGCCTCCTCCCATTGTATGCATGGTCACATGCTGCAGGTTACTGGAAGATTGCTTTGAGTCTGACCTTGCGCACCTGTAATTCGCCCACTGGCTCCTGGTATTGCCCATACGGCCCAGGTAGGTTTAGCGTTAGGTTCCCGAGCTACTTGAGAAACCTTGGCACGGTGCTCGGGCTCAGGATATGTTGGCTAATTCTCAATTTTACATCATAACGAGGGTTAGTAAGACCGCAGAGTGCACCTGTCTTTGTTTTTGTTATGTTATTTTGACTGCTTATAACACCCACACAATTGCTATCCTGTGTAGGATGTACATTGTGGTACTTGTGATCCGCTGCAGGCATCCTCCATTGTATGCGTTTTTGCTGGGGATTGCCATTAGCAACAGGCCACAAGTGCAGGATCTGCCCCCCCACTCCCCCCCCCCCCGGTATAGATGCACCACTGCATATGGGGTTGAGCACTTCCTGCTTTTTAATACCACGCCAATTTGTACTATGACTCCTAATACCACATCTCCTAAGCCATCGCGGAGTAACATACAATCTATGTAGAATATTAAACTGCACCAAAACGTGATTAAAATTATGTGAAACCACTTTAAGATCCTGAAATACCTTCTCCTGATCCTCCACGCGAGTCATTGAGCAATCATTTTGCCAAGCCCTCTGACCAGGATACAAAATATCACCAAATCGTACTATAAGTAAACTTTTATACAGTTGAGAAATCTTCATCCTTTGCACCAAGTTCTCTACCAATTCATTAAATTGTTTAAAAGCGTGAATTTCAAGCCAATTTTATTCTTTAATATAGTGCTGACCTTAACTGTAGGTACCGGAACCATGATAGTTTGTGTACATTTTGTCTTTGTGATAATACCATGAATGAAACTATATCCCCATTTCCTACTACCTGTGTCAAATACAAAATATTACCTTTTTGCCAATATAAATCTCTATTTAATTAAGCTAAATTTTGAAAATGCTTATTATGCCAGAGCGGAGTACATCCAAATGAGCCTTTCACTCCATACCAGAGTCTGATCGAACATCATGACTTCATAAAGAGGTTCCTGGCGGATTTAAATTCTCTATCGGAGTTGGTCAATTGACCAGTCTCCAATAGTGTGAAAAAGTTGTCATAAGGAAATCTATTAACTAAATACTTACAGAGTGGGCTATCAGTCCACTCACGAAAAAAACTGAAATGTGCTGCTAAAAAGTAACCCCTGAAGCAGGGGAGGTTAACTCCTCCTCTCTCCAAGGGCTTATACCAATGCTCTAGTTTAAGTCTTGCGTGTTTCCGCCCCTAGAGTAGATCCCTAATCATTCTTTCTATTTTAAAAATTCTATCCCCAATCCAAACTGGAGAGTTCTTAAAGAGATATAATAACTGGGGGAGAACCACCATCTTAATTAAGGATACTCTGTCAGCTTTCGATAAAGGTAAGCAAAGCCAAGTTGTTATTTTAGATCTTAGCTTGTTTATCAATGGAATCAAGTTGAGCAGGATAAAGTCTTCCACCCTTGGAGAGATTATAATTCCTAAATACTCAAAGGAATCAGCAATTTTTAAAGTATTAATCGTGGCTTCAATTTGGAAAAACGGGTTATCTAAAGGCATATTCCTATTGTCCAAGGGCATGAAAGTAGTTTTTTCCCCAGTTTACATCCAGACCCAAAACCTCTCAAAACTGATGTTTCATTTGAATAATGCTCAACAGCGTGAATTGTGTCTGCTGCACATAAAACAAAATATCATCTGCGTAGAGAGAAATTCGGTCTACGATTCCTAGTATCCCGAACCCCAAGATCCTAGGGTCCTGTCTAACTCTAGCAGCCAAAGGCTCAATATGAATGTAAACTAAAAGAGGAGAGAGCGGGCATCCCTGGCGAGTGCCTCTAGTTAAAGAAAAACTTCTTGTCAGATGACCATTTATATTCAATCTTGCAGTAGGATATCTGTACAGAACTTTTATCATATTAGTAAACCTAGGGCCAAAGCCCATCTTATGAAGCACTCTCTACAGGAACGATGTAGATGTAGATTATAATGGGTCCCTTTCTTAGGGATAAAACCTGTTTGGTCTGGGTGCATAATTGATGTCATAACAGTAGATAACCTCCTGGCCAAAATATTAGAAAAAAGTTTAACATCTGTATTAAGAAGAGAAATAGATCTATATGACCCCAAATCCTTAGGGTCTTTACCCTTCTTTAACTAGGACCATCCCTCCCCCACCCCCTCAGCCAGACCTCCAAAAAGAAGAAAAACAGATTTTAAACATTGCTCCGATCTAGCTAGTCAGTGGCCACTTATAAATAAAAAAATAATAAAAAATATAAAAATTCAAATCACCCCCTTTCCCCAAAATAAAAAAATTATAATAATACACATAATGGGTATTGGCATGTGAGAAAACACCCATACTATCAAAATATTAAAGTATTTATACCATACGGAAATGAAAAAAGTGCCAAAATGGCCGATTTGCCATTTTTTATTTCTCCTCCTACAAAAAATGAAATAAAAAGTGATCAAAAACTCATACACACCCCAGAATGGTATCCGTGACAAGTAAAGTTGTCCCCACAAATAATGAGCCCTCACATGGCTCCGTACACTTAATTACAAAATGTTTTAGGGGTCAGAAAATAATGATAAAAAAGGGGTTTTTTTTCAAGTTTTTTTTTTCAGTATCAAAACGCAAG